>NC_056731.1:763561269-763660308 GCF_019279795.1 Protopterus annectens | reverse complement strand
ATTTAAGTGCCTCAGCATATGTGGGTCTATATGTCTGCTTTGAATTGTGTGTAATGGGTGCAGCATGTGTACTACCAACAACCTTATTGACATCAAGAGTTCTTTTATGTGAGAACTTTGCCTCCAGTGACATTGTGTAAATACATCCCTCACATACCATTTCAGTTTGAGAATTAACTGGCTCTCATTACACAGGAGACAATTTCTACAGAAAGCTGGTAACATAGATAGTGGGAAAGTTCACATGCATGGTAATAGGCCCTTTTTATTGATTAGATAGTTGGAGTGAGAATATAAAGTAATGTCAAGAATACCTGGCTTACAACTCTGGGGGCAGTGCTTGTCACTGCACTCTAGTTGTCCTGTGTGCAACTAGGTACTGGTGAAATTTGAAGGTACTTTTGCAAGAAAAATGTTAACTCAAGGTGTCTGCGTCTATACAAGGCACTGCCAAACAGTTGAGGGGAAATGGATACGTAGACTCTGATGATTTATTGATGAAGATTTATAGATAAAGTATAAATAAATAAATGAGAATAAAAAATTCCAGATGAAGGTAGCTATGTTTGCCTATGAGCGATCAAATCACACTCCAATAAATCACTAGTTTCTGAAAAATAAACAATGAAACTAGTGATTTGAAACAATAGTAAAGTAAAAAAAAATTTTTTTTTTTGAAGGAGCCAAGACTCCTACATTACACAAGTCCCCTAAATTATATATACCTACTCTAAAGTCAGACAGCAGTGGAGAAAAACTAAAAAAAAAAAATCACCAAAAGAGCACCACTGGCTCAGACAATACAACACATTGTGGTGTAGGTAAACCGGACATTAGATTTTCAGTCCACGGCCATTCATCTACCAATGTTTCAGCCACCTGTAAATATGCCAGATGGGCAGCCATATCCCTCTTTCAAGAAGGATGGCATAATATAATGAAGATAAAAATCACTTTAAGATAAAAATGGCTAACTATAGCCACACCCCAAGTAGAATGAGTGAATAGACTGATTACCATGGAACATGGTTAATTTATTTGATTTAATTGTTTATGTATTTATTTATTTGTTTATTTATTTATCTTATTTGTTTACAGGGATAGTCTGAAAGCTACCCATTTTCATCAAAGGCCCAGGGAAGAAAGCTCCAGAAAAATTCCATAAAAATAAAATAATGACATAAAGGACATAGTAAACAGAGGTATACAAGTAATCAAAACGGGTGGGAGATTGGCCTAATGGTTAAGGTGTTTACCTTACAGACACAAGGTGCTGGGTTTGATTCTCACATGGGGTAACTGGCTAGGCTTAAAAAGGGCAGGTAGCCTAATACTAACCTATGAACCCTAACAAATATACACAATTTAAGCATAGAATCACTAATTAATAGCAGTGTCATGTAATGAGGTATGAAACCTTTTTCCAGAAAAAAAAAATACATAAAGAATATTGTAAACAGAGGTATGCAAGTAATCAACAAATTTGCAACATTTAAGTCAAGTATCATTAATTAAATAGCAGCATAATTTAAAATACATTAAACATACTTGGGAAAGAACTTGTTGGAAGGAGATAAATTGAGGACATGGAGAATTAGTATTAAGAGGTGACAGAGAATGTTTTAGGACAGGTAGAAGGAAGAAGAGGGGAGAGGTACCAGACAAGGACAGGATTTTGAACCAGTATCTAAGGGTATGGTGCTTAGAATGAAAATGAGAAAGTAAGGGACAGGACATTTGTCATCCAGGAGTTGTGCATGTATAGAGCCGGGTCTCTTTTTAGGTGGTCTCTTGTATGTGCCCTAAAAGAGTTGGTGTTCACTGTCTATCTTTGAGATAGGGGAAGCAAATTCCAAATTTTGGCCAGGAAAGTGGAGTACAAAGAGTCACTAGCTGAGTTGCTAGCTTTTGTAATATTTAATTGCATTTTGTCAGTGGTTCTCAGCTGTATACTTGGGTTATAAATTTGGAGAATATTTTTCAAACTAGGGCATTTGTCTGGATAGCAGATGAGTTCATGGGAAGTGTCTTGTTAGGAAAGTATAAGGTAATGCCTTAGCAGTAACTACTGAAGATTTTTTTAAGGCCAAACAGTATTGTGTCCTGCAATGCTGATTAGCTGCAAATGTTGCCACTGTATTATAGCCGTTTCATAAGAGAAAATTGAGTGGATTATAGGTTAATGAAGATGGGAGCAGCATAAAGTATTGTAGAGATGAGAAAGGATTGAGCAATACTTTTTTTGCCAGTAACTGTGAGGTATTGTGACTCTATAGAGTGCATCTAGCTTTTGATGGGTTTTTTACTGTTTGTTTTATGCATTCATTAATAGTGACTCCTAGAAGCTTAGTTTGATTTATTAGTTCTATGTCGGTAATGTTAAAGGAAGTGATTTTGAAATTATTTTTACAGTCAATTAAATGCTTTGAGGTAAATAGGAACAAATTTGTTTTATTGATAACAGCGATTGATGGGTGAAATAATTCATAACTGGTAGTCAGCCAGAGAGCTAATACTGTGATATTCCAGGCTACAGATACTCAAGAAGAACCCAATCAGGTTGCAGTAATGAGCTCCGATGGGCCTCAGAGGCATTCTTCAGAATAGTTACATAAGTCTGTATTGAAGCAGAAGCTATGAGGGAGTATTTGATCAGTTAGAATAAGTCTTCAAGTACTATTAAAATGATTACCTAGAAGTTACTGTTTGCAAATGCATGCTATCAAGCATATAGTAAATTAATTCAAAACATAATGTAGTATTTGGCTGAAAACTAATGCTTTTGCATTTTAAGAATATTAGTAACAATAATAAAAAAAAAAAAAAAAAACAATCCCGAAGCCAGCTACATGCATTGCATGGCTTTGAAACTTTATAACGTTTACCATTTTACTACTTAAACTGATCACACTATGCAATGACTTACTGCTGCTAGTACCAGTTATTCTTATATTGAGATAGCTGCAGAAAGGGAGACATGCTTGCAACATTATACCTATGCACATAGAAGATGTATACAAGTACATATGTACTAACCTGGCAGTTCATTGCATATGAACTTGTAATATGTACCAAAGGGCATTTCTTTGTGCATTTTGCTTAGGGCAAATACCCAAGAGAAAACTGCCTTGAGAATGAACAGACTTTTGTGAGCAGTCAGAGGATACGATGCTAATTTCAGATAGGAGCCCTGGGCGGACGGAGGAAGCGGAACCGAATGGTAGCAACTTCGATCCTGCAAACACGCCAATGGTTCTACAAAGACTAGGAGAATGTATGGGTAGCAACGAGAGTCGGGGTTTAACTGACCGGAATTGCAAGAGCAATTGTTCAGGTTTAAAAGCCTCAGGTACTGTTCCTCCCATTACTGACAATTTTGATATGTTAGAATGGCTTAAAAATCCTATGGACACTAAATTATACAGAGCAGAAGAGGGTGCACCAGTGGATGGTGACTCTTATGCTATGAAAATTAATAAATTGTCTGGCATGATGTATAGATATAAATCAATGAACATAGAAAATTGTTATCTCAAGGAATGTATCAAACAAAAAATAGTACCAAAGGGTTTAAGGGTCTGGAAATACCCTAATAATGTAGAAACCGGTACATTGTTTCATACTGAACTTGTGAATGTATTTAATGAATGTGGTATTAGTATATTGAGGCTCATTATAAAAGAAAATAATAGGAAATTAGAAAGTTTGGAAGAAGAAATTAGAGTCCTGGATGATTTTATTAAGAAGGATATGCTGTTTGAAGTTAAAAAAGAAAAGGAAAAATATTTAAATATGGGCTCAGAAGTGGATGCTAAATGTTCTATTTTAGAACAAAGAAAAGTTAAGAAATTAAGGAGAGATATTGAGGAATACCAGAATGATATTAGTTACCCTAAGCCACCTACTATAAAATGGGAACATAATAGCAGAATTGGCTACAAGAAGAGCAACATTAGGTATGACTCTAGTAATATTCCTGAGGAAGAAGAAGAGTGGATTAATTACGATACTGAATTTCCACCATTAAATAGAACGAAGCACCATGGAAATGACAATAGACATCAAAATTTTCAATGGAGGGGAGGGAGAAGGGGGAGAGGGAGATATTAAATATAGTTACCAATACCCTCGGACCCACCCACATTTTTTCCCCTGAGGAGATGGAAATTATGACACAACAAGTGAGCCCTGATATTAGCTTGACAGTGGAGGATGAGTTAAGCACAGGTATCCTATGTACAGGAACTACATATTCACTTAATAATTTTTCTATTTATAATTTTAGTAATGTTAGCATTAATAAAACACATTTTGATATTTTAAGTAAGGGGTTTAAATTCATTCCTAACACGAAAGGTGACCTGGTTCAGTCCTTAATAGATATGAAGTTGTTCCTAAGGAAAGTGAATCTTTGTGTCACACTTCCCCCTAAGGTGTTGGATGAAAACCGCCAGGAAAATATACTCATCAGGAAAAGTACATATAATCCCCCTTATCACCCCCAGATTAGAAACCTTGACCTGATATTAGAGAAGAAAATTAGAGAAGAATTTAAACTTGTGGAGAAAGAATATAATATCACAAAAGAAGAATATAATACATTAAATGAGTTAAGGTTCAATAATCAAGTCAGGATTATGTAACCTGACAAAGGGGGAGGGGTGGTTATAATGGAAAACATTATCTATGATGGTAAAATGCATAGTATCTTAGGTGATGGTAACAAATATAGAATAGTTTCTTTAAATGAAGTACAATTAGCTTACCAAAAAATAGATAATATTTTAGACAACTTGCTACTGGAAGGCATAATAGATGTTAAATTACATCAGTTTTTGTATGTACCTAAACCAAGGATACCCATTATTTTTGGGATACCAAAGGTACATAAGAATGTCAGTGACCCACCGTTAAGACCGATAGTCTCAGCGGATGGTTCCAAGACTACCAGCTTGGCCAAATATGTGGATATAACAGCAAAACATATTTGGGCCATGAATAAATATATATTAAAGGATTCTTGGGACCTATTGAGGGACATTAAGTCAGATTTATTCTCAAATGATCTCATTTTTGTGACAATTGATGTCATAGATTTATTTTCATGTATACCCCACCATGAAGGTATGAGATCATTTGAGGACATGATTTTTCTCGACAAAAAGTTGTCACATTTGGAGAAAAATGCAGTGGTAGCATTGGTGGACGTTGTACTAAAGAATAACTTTATGGTCTTCAATGATGAGTATTACCAGCAAATTAGTGGAGTAGCAATGGGTGCGGCTTGCGCACCCACATATGCTAACATTGTGTTAGCAGCTTGGGAGTCCAATTTTGTTCACAACTCAGGATATACTCAATATTGGACCCTTTACAGGCAGTTTCTAGATGACATAGTTATTTTTTGGATTGGGGGTAGTGAAAAACTATTGGAATTTATGAATTATCTACAGAATACTACTAATTTTTTAAAATTCACGTTTACTACGTCCGTAGATAGGTTACAATATTTGGACATTGAAATATATAAGAACGTGAATAATAGGGATTTTGAAACCAAGGTTTTTAGGAAAAACACCTTCTGCAATTCCTATTTACATTTCACTAGCGCGCACCCCCCACATTGTAAAAAGAATATTGTCAAGGGACAATTTGTGAGGGGGTGTCGTATGACTAGTAAAGATGATGATTTTATCAAGGAATGTAATACACTGGAGGGAATGTTTTTAGCCAGGGGCTACCCCTATGAATTTGTTTCAAGAACTAGAAAAGAGGTAGAGGAAAATAGATTAGGTAAATATAAACCTATAAAAGGTGTAGAATTAATTGTAAATAATGTCAATTTGCCATCTTTTAATAAGCAAAATAAAACTAATGTAGTTAATGATGGACAGTATAATTCAGCATTAGTGATGGAGTTTAATAATTTGAATATTAAAGTAAGAAAGATTTTCCAGAAAGAATGGAGCAATTTTGTTTCATACACTGACATCTTGAATAATAAGAAGGAGATGCCTAAGGTCGTATATAAAAATGGTAGAAGCATCAAAAATTTGTTGGAAAATAATAAAATAGGTAATAGTAATGAAATTTCTATGAAAATGTCACTATATGATAAAAATAGAAAATATGGAACATATCAATGTGGACACTGTAATCAGTGCCCACACATTAGTAATAAGATGGAAATTTTGGTACCAACAAGGGACATTAATATAACTGCCTCTGGATATTTTAATTGTGATACACAGGGGTGGTGTATTTAGCTATGTGTTTGGAATGTAAGTCATATTATGTGGGGAAGACTGAGAGGGCATTAAAAAAGAGAATTTATGAGCATATTTACGAGATATCTAAGAGAAAAGAAACAAATGCTCTGTTCAAACACACGTTAGATTGCAATAATGCTAAATTCACCTTCTTTGTATTGGAACAGGTCAAAAGAGAAATAAGAGGGGGCCCTTGGGAAGAAAAATTAGAATTTAAGGAGCTCTGGTGGCAAATTTTATTAGATGCTACTAATTTCCCAGGGCTTAATGACCACATTTCCCTAACCTCAGTGTTAAAACTAAGAGCAGCCAAGATTTAGCTTTATTTGTAATTGCTCTTTAGGCCAGCAGATGGTGCTAGTAGGCTAGGAATGAATTTTTATGAAATAAAGAATATAAAAGGTTTTAAAAGGCATAAATATTTAGTAGTTTTTATCATATTTGTATTTATTTATTTAATGTGGTTTTAAATAAATTATTGAGTGATCATGAATTTTAAACTAATGAAGAAGGGAGTTTTTTTAAAATCAAATATCGAAATGTGTTTTAATAGTTGTAAATAGTAACTTCAAATGAGCCTTGTAAACAGATGTTTTTAATGTTAATCATGTATTTAACGAATTTTATTGGTTGGCATAGACCACATGTGAGTATATTAGGTGATTTTAAATTATTTTTGTTAGTCTGAAGAAGTCTTACATGTTTGTGGAGACGAAAACGCATTGGTGGATGTTAACAGCGTTTACGTTTTGCAGTGATTTGTTTTCTGTGCTTGCAATAAAGTGTGTTGGTCATCGCTGGTGAACTGCTTCCGTGGTTATTGGATTTATTGGCTTTGTATCTTGAATTTGGCGCCTTTTTTGTGTTT
Source organism: Protopterus annectens (assembly GCF_019279795.1). Taxonomy (NCBI): domain Eukaryota; kingdom Metazoa; phylum Chordata; order Ceratodontiformes; family Protopteridae; genus Protopterus; species Protopterus annectens. Next base: position 763,653,171 of record NC_056731.1, on the reverse strand, counting down.
GTTTGGTACGGCGCTTCATCATGGATAGCAGTGCTACGGCTTTGAACCGGGAGGACTTGGGACAGTCCCGAAAACTTATAGGTCAGTTAACTGAGTTAATTGAGTTACTCACCCCACTTTGCTCGGCTTTAGTTGCTACAAAAAGAAGCCAAGAAGCGGATGGTACGTCCGAATGGACCGAGGAGGCAGGGCGTTCCAAAAGTAAGAGGAAAAGACATAATCTTGAAAGGAGCCCTGGGCGGACGGAGGAAGCGGAACCGAATGGTAGCAACTTCGATCCTGCAAACACGCCAATGGTTCTACAAAGACTAGGAGAATGTATGGGTAGCAACGAGTCGGGTTTAACTGACCGGAATTGCAAGAGCAATTGTTCAGGTTTAAAAGCCTCAGGTACTGTTCCTCCCATTACTGACAATTTTGATATGTTAGAATGGCTTAAAAATCCTATGGACACTAAATTATACAGAGCAGAAGAGGGTGCACCAGTGGATGGTGACTCTTATGCTATGAAAATTAATAAATTGTCTGGCATGATGTATAGATATAAATCAATGAACATAGAAAATTGTTATCTCAAGGAATGTATCAAACAAAAAATAGTACCAAAGGGTTTAAGGGTCTGGAAATACCCTAATAATGTAGAAAGCGGTACATTGTTTCATACTGAACTTGTGAATGTATTTAATGAATGTGGTATTAGTATATTGAGGCTCATTATAAAAGAAAATAATAGGAAATTAGAAAGTTTGGAAGAAGAAATTAGAGTCCTGGATGATTTTATTAAGAAGGATATGCTGTTTGAAGTTAAAAAAGAAAAGGAAAAATATTTAAATATGGGCTCAGAAGTGGATGCTAAATGTTCTATTTTAGAACAAAGAAAAGTTAAGAAATTAAGGAGAGATATTGAGGAATACCAGAATGATATTAGTTACCCTAAGCCACCTACTATAAAATGGGAACATAATAGCAGAATTGGCTACAAGAAGAGTAACATTAGGTATGACTCTAGTAATATTCCTGAGGAAGAAGAAGAGTGGATTAATTACGATACTGAATTTCCACCATTAAATAGAACGAAGCACCATGGAAATGACAATAGACATCAAAATTTTCAATGGAGGGGAGGGAGAAGGGGGAGAGGAAGATATTAAATATAGTTACCAATACCCTCGGACCCACCCACATTTTTTCCCCTGAGGAGATGGAAATTATGACACAACAAGTGAGCCCTGATATTAGCTTGACAGTGGAGGATGAGTTAAGCACAGGTATCCTATGTACAGGAACTACATATTCACTTAATAATTTTTCTATTTATAATTTTAGTAATGTTAGCATTAATAAAACACATTTTGATATTTTAAGTAAGGGGTTTAAATTCATTCCTAACACGAAGGTGACCTGGTTCAGTCCTTAATAGATATGAAGTTGTTCCTAAGGAAAGTGAATCTTTGTGTCACACTTCCCTAAGGTGTTGGATGAAAACCGCCAGGAAAATATACTCATCAGGAAAAGTACATATAATCCCCTTATCACCCCAGATTAGAAACCTTGACCTGATATTAGAGAAGAAAATTAGAGAAGAATTTAAACTTGTGGAGAAAGAATATAATATCACAAAAGAAGAATATAATACATTAAATGAGTTAAGGTTCAATAATCAAGTCAGGATTATGAAACCTGACAAAGGGGGAGGGGTGGTTATAATGGAAAACATTATCTATGATGGTAAAATGCATAGTATCTTAGGTGATGGTAACAAATATAGAATAGTTTCTTTAAATGAAGTACAATTAGCTTACCAAAAAATAGATAATATTTTAGACAACTTGCTACTGGAAGGCATAATAGATGTTAAATTACATCAGTTTTTGTATGTACCTAAACCAAGGATACCCATTATTTTTGGGATACCAAAGGTACATAAGAATGTCAGTGACCCACCGTTAAGACCGATAGTCTCAGCGGATGGTTCCAAGACTACCAGCTTGGCCAAATATGTGGATATAACAGCAAAACATATTTGGGCCATGAATAAATATATATTAAAGGATTCTTGGGACCTATTGAGGACATTAAGTCAGATTTATTCTCAAATGATCTCATTTTTGTGACAATTGATGTCATAGATTTATTTTCATGTATACCCCACCATGAAGGTATGAGATCATTTGAGGACATGATTTTTCTCGACAAAAAGTTGTCACATTTGGAGAAAAATGCAGTGGTAGCATTGGTGGACGTTGTACTAAAGAATAACTTTATGGTCTTCAATGATGAGTATTACCAGCAAATTAGTGGAGTAGCAATGGGTGCGGCTTGCGCACCCACATATGCTAACATTGTGTTAGCAGCTTGGGAGTCCAATTTTGTTCACAACTCAGGATATACTCAATATTGGACCCTTTACAGGCGGTTTCTAGATGACATAGTTATTTTTTGGATTGGGGGTAGTGAAAAACTATTGGAATTTATGAATTATCTACAGAATACTACTAATTTTTTAAAATTCACGTTTACTACGTCCGTAGATAGGTTACAATATTTGGACGTTGAAATACATAAGAACGTGAATAATAGGGATTTTGAAACCAAGGTTTTTAGGAAAAACACCTTCTGCAATTCCTATTTACATTTCACTAGCGCGCACCCCCCGCATTGTAAAAAGAATATTGTCAAGGGACAATTTGTGAGGGGGTGTCGTATGACTAGTAAAGATGATGATTTTATCAAGGAATGTAATACACTGGAGGGAATGTTTTTAGCCAGGGGCTACCCCTATGAATTTGTTTCAAGAACTAGAAAAGAGGTAGAGGAAAATAGATTAGGTAAATATAAACCTATAAAAGGTGTAGAATTAATTGTAAATAATGTCAATTTGCCATCTTTTAATAAGCAAAATAAAACTAATGTAGTTAATGATGGACAGTATAATTCAGCATTAGTGATGGAGTTTAATAATTTGAATATTAAAGTAAGAAAGATTTTCCAGAAAGAATGGAGCAATTTTGTTTCATACACTGACATCTTGAATAATAAGAAGGAGATGCCTAAGGTCGTATATAAAAATGGTAGAAGCATCAAAAATTTGTTGGAAAATAATAAAATAGGTAATAGTAATGAAATTTCTATGAAAATGTCACTATATGATAAAAATAGAAAATATGGAACATATCAATGTGGACACTGTAATCAGTGCCCACACATTAGTAATAAGATGGAAATTTTGGTACCAACAAGGGACATTAATATAACTGCCTCTGGATATTTTAATTGTGATACACAGGGGGTGGTGTATTTAGCTATGTGTTTGGAATGTAAGTCATATTATGTGGGGAAGACTGAGAGGGCATTAAAAAAGAGAATTTATGAGCATATTTACGAGATATCTAAGAGAAAAGAAACAAATGCTCTGTTCAAACACACGTTAGATTGCAATAATGCTAAATTCACCTTCTTTGTATTGGAACAGGTCAAAAGAGAAATAAGAGGGGGCCCTTGGGAAGAAAAATTAGAATTTAAGGAGCTCTGGTGGCAAATTTTATTAGATGCTACTAATTTCCCAGGGCTTAATGACCACATTTCCTAACCTCAGTGTTAAAACTAAGAGCAGCCAAGATTTAGCTTTATTTGTAATTGCTCTTTAGGCCAGCAGATGGTGCTAGTAGGCTAGGAATGAATTTTTATGAAATAAAGAATATAAAAAGGTTTTAAAAGGATAAATATTTAGTAGTTTTTATCATATTTGTATTTATTTATTTAATGTGGTTTTAAATAAATTATTGAGTGATCATGAATTTTAAACTAATGAAGAAGGGAGTTTTTTTAAAATCAAATATCGAAATGTGTTTTAATAGTTGTAAATAGTAACTTCAAATGAGCCTTGTAAACAGATGTTTTAATGTTAATCATGTATTTAACGAATTTTATTGGTTGGCATAGACCACATGTGAGTATATTAGGTGATTTTAAATTATTTTTGTTAGTCTGAAGAAGTCTTACATGTTTGTGGAGACGAAACGCATTGGTGGATGTTAACAGCGTTTACGTTTTGCAGTGATTTGTTTTCTGTGCTTGCAATAAAGTGTGTTGGTCATCGCTGGTGAACTGCTTCCGTGGTTATTGGATTTATTGGCTTTGTATTTCGAATTTGGCGCCTTTTTGCGGTTGTTTGGTACGGTGCTTCATCATGGATAGCAGTGCTACGGCTTTGAACCGGGAGGACTTGGGACAGTCCCGAAAACTTATAGGTCAGTTAACTGAGTTAATTGAGTTACTCACCCCACTTTGCTCGGCTTTAGTTGCTACAAAAAGAAGCCAAGAAGCGGATGGTACGTCCGAATGGACCGAGGATGCAGGGCGTTCAAAAGTAAGAGGAAAAGACATAATCTTGAAAGGAGCCCTGGACGGAGGAAGCGGAACCGAATGGTAGCAACTTCGATCCTGCAAACACGCCAATGGTTCTACAAAGACTAGGAGAATGTATGGGTAGCAACGAGTCGGGTTTAACTGACCGGAATTGCAAGAGCAATTGTTCAGGTTTAAAAGCCTCAGGTACTGTTCCTCCCATTACTGACAATTTTGATATGTTAGAATGGCTTAAAAATCCTATGGACACTAAATTATACAGAGCAGAAGAGGGTGCACCAGTGGATGGTGACTCTTATGCTATGAAAATTAATAAATTGTCTGGCATGATGTATAGATATAAATCAATGAACATAGAAAATTGTTATCTCAAGGAATGTATCAAACAAAAAATAGTACCAAAGGGTTTAAGGGTCTGGAAATACCCTAATAATGTAGAAAGCGGTACATTGTTTCATACTGAACTTGTGAATGTATTTAATGAATGTGGTATTAGTATATTGAGGCTCATTATAAAAGAAAATAATAGGAAATTAGAAAGTTTGGAAGAAGAAATTAGAGTCCTGGATGATTTTATTAAGAAGGATATGCTGTTTGAAGTTAAAAAAGAAAAGGAAAAATATTTAAATATGGGCTCAGAAGTGGATGCTAAATGTTCTATTTTAGAACAAAGAAAAGTTAAGAAATTAAGGAGAGATATTGAGGAATACCAGAATGATATTAGTTACCCTAAGCCACCTACTATAAAATGGGAACATAATAGCAGAATTGGCTACAAGAAGAGTAACATTAGGTATGACTCTAGTAATATTCCTGAGGAAGAAGAAGAGTGGATTAATTACGATACTGAATTTCCACCATTAAATAGAACGAAGCACCATGGAAATGACAATAGACATCAAAATTTTCAATGGAGGGGAGGGAGAAGGGGGAGAGGGAGATATTAAATATAGTTACCAATACCCTCGGACCCACCCACATTTTTTCCCCTGAGGAGATGGAAATTATGACACAACAAGTGAGCCCTGATATTAGCTTGACAGTGGAGGATGAGTTAAGCACAGGTATCCTATGTACAGGAACTACATATTCACTTAATAATTTTTCTATTTATAATTTTAGTAATGTTAGCATTAATAAAACACATTTTGATATTTTAAGTAAGGGGTTTAAATTCATTCCTAACACGAAAGGTGACCTGGTTCAGTCCTTAATAGATATGAAGTTGTTCCTAAGGAAAGTGAATCTTTGTGTCACACTTCCCCCTAAGGTGTTGGATGAAAACCGCCAGGAAAATATACTCATCAGGAAAAGTACATATAATCCGCCTTAACCACCCCAGAGTAGAAACCTTGACCTGATATTAGAGAAGAAAATTAGAGAAGAATTTAAACTTGTGGAGAAAGAATATAATATCACAAAAGAAGAATATAATACATTAAATGAGTTAAGGTTCAATAATCAAGTCAGGATTATGAAACCTGACAAAGGGGGAGGGGTGGTTATAATGGAAAACATTATCTATGATGGTAAAATGCATAGTATCTTAGGTGATGGTAACAAATATAGAATAGTTTCTTTAAATGAAGTACAATTAGCTTACCAAAAAATAGATAATATTTTAGACAACTTGCTACTGGAAGGCATAATAGATGTTAAATTACATCAGTTTTTGTATGTACCTAAACCAAGGATACCCATTATTTTTGGGATACCAAAGGTACATAAGAATGTCAGTGACCCACCGTTAAGACCGATAGTCTCAGCGGATGGTTCCAAGACTACCAGCTTGGCCAAATATGTGGATATAACAGCAAAACATATTTGGGCCATGAATAAATATATATTAAAGGATTCTTGGGACCTATTGAGGGACATTAAGTCAGATTTATTCTCAAATGATCTCATTTTTGTGACAATTGATGTCATAGATTTATTTTCATGTATACCCCACCATGAAGGTATGAGATCATTTGAGGACATGATTTTTCTCGACAAAAAGTTGTCACATTTGGAGAAAAATGCAGTGGTAGCATTGGTGGACGTTGTACTAAAGAATAACTTTATGGTCTTCAATGATGAGTATTACCAGCAAATTAGTGGAGTAGCAATGGGTGCGGCTTGCACCCACATATGCTAACATTGTGTTAGCAGCTTGGGAGTCCAATTTTGTTCACAACTCAGGATATACTCAATATTGGACCCTTTACAGGCGGTTTCTAGATGACATAGTTATTTTTTGGATTGGGGGTAGTGAAAAACTATTGGAATTTATGAATTATCTACAGAATACTACTAATTTTTTAAAATTCACGTTTACTACGTCCGTAGATAGGTTACAATATTTGGACGTTGAAATACATAAGAACGTGAATAATAGGGATTTTGAAACCAAGGTTTTTAGGAAAAACACCTTCTGCAATTCCTATTTACATTTCACTAGCGCGCACCCCCCACATTGTAAAAAGAATATTGTCAAGGGACAATTTGTGAGGGGGTGTCGTATGACTAGTAAAGATGATGATTTTATCAAGGAATGTAATACACTGGAGGGAATGTTTTTAGCCAGGGGCTACCCCTATGAATTTGTTTCAAGAACTAGAAAAGAGGTAGAGGAAAATAGATTAGGTAAATATAAACCTATAAAAGGTGTAGAATTAATTGTAAATAATGTCAATTTGCCATCTTTTAATAAGCAAAATAAAACTAATGTAGTTAATGATGGACAGTATAATTCAGCATTAGTGATGGAGTTTAATAATTTGAATATTAAAGTAAGAAAGATTTTCCAGAAAGAATGGAGCAATTTTGTTTCATACACTGACATCTTGAATAATAAGAAGGAGATGCCTAAGGTCGTATATAAAAATGGTAGAAGCATCAAAAATTTGTTGGAAAATAATAAAATAGGTAATAGTAATGAAATTTCTATGAAAATGTCACTATATGATAAAAATAGAAAATATGGAACATATCAATGTGGACACTGTAATCAGTGCCCACACATTAGTAATAAGATGGAAATTTTGGTACCAACAAGGGACATTAATATAACTGCCTCTGGATATTTTAATTGTGATACACAGGGGTGGTGTATTTAGCTATGTGTTTGGAATGTAAGTCATATTATGTGGGGAAGACTGAGAGGGCATTAAAAAAGAGAATTTATGAGCATATTTACGAGATATCTAAGAGAAAAGAAACAAATGCTCTGTTCAAACACACGTTAGATTGCAATAATGCTAAATTCACCTTCTTTGTATTGGAACAGGTCAAAAGAGAAATAAGAGGGGGCCCTTGGGAAGAAAAATTAGAATTTAAGGAGCTCTGGTGGCAAATTTTATTAGATGCTACTAATTTCCCAGGGCTTAATGACCACATTTCCCTAACCTCAGTGTTAAAACTAAGAGCAGCCAAGATTTAGCTTTATTTGTAATTGCTCTTTAGGCCAGCAGATGGTGCTAGTAGGCTAGGAATGAATTTTTATGAAATAAAGAATATAAAAGGTTTTAAAAGGCATAAATATTTAGTAGTTTTTATCATATTTGTATTTATTTATTTAATGTGGTTTTAAATAAATTATTGAGTGATCATGAATTTTAAACTAATGAAGAAGGGAGTTTTTTTAAAATCAAATATCGAAATGTGTTTTAATAGTTGTAAATAGTAACTTCAAATGAGCCTTGTAAACAGATGTTTTTAATGTTAATCATGTATTTAACGAATTTTATTGGTTGGCATAGACCACATGTGAGTATATTAGGTGATTTTAAATTATTTTTGTTAGTCTGAAGAAGTCTTACATGTTTGTGGAGACGAAAACGCATTGGTGGATGTTAACAGCGTTTACGTTTTGCAGTGATTTGTTTTCTGTGCTTGCAATAAAGTGTGTTGGTCATCGCTGGTGAACTGCTTCCGTGGTTATTGGATTTACTAATTTCAGATATATTTGTCACTAATCAACAGATTATACTGGCCATTTAATTAACACAAAATGGGTTACCAACTCTGTAAAAGAATATAGCATATAATATGGAAAGTATGGTTTAGTTTAGATAAACTGTCTTTATGTGTTTAGTAGCTTCTGCTCTTGACAGTTGTTCTGAATCTTCTAAGAAAGGGATCATTCTGTTGCATTGAGTTTTAGGTGGAAACTGTAAAAGCAAATATGGAAAAGGTAGATGATAGGTCATGTGTAAAGTCCACTAAACTAGAATTTCTGTTTTGGTTTGAAATACATACACACAAGCAAGATGAATCAAATGTTTCTACTATTTATAGATGAATCTTATTAATTAACCAAATGAAAGCTCCAGTTTTAATGATAGGTACTTCACTATTGTCATTTTACTGCTGAACAATCTTCTCAACTTGAAAGACATTTTAACAATATGAATGCTGTGTCGAGCTGGCAAAGTAATAATTACCTGCTTTACCCCTGGAGACTTGTGTACCTATGGCCATGTTTAATTTATAGTACCCTCTTCTAAATTCTGTTAGTAGGTTACATTAATATCAGGAATCCTGGAAAATGATAGTGGGGTCTATGAAGTCTCTTTCATCATTTCTTTCTTCATGTAACTATGTGGTAACATCTGAATGTTATTTCCACATAACATCCACCTGAATATTTAGTTGGGAGGTGGACAGGTTCATCATTCAGTATTCTATAACAAAGACATGCATCTAGAGAGTTTCTCCGCGGGCCTCTGCTGAAAATTAGCTTTGCTCCAAGTTGGACTTTCCCAGTAAACAAATGTCAAATAAATAAATTAATTAATTAATTAATTAATTAAATAAATATAACTGTATTCAAACATTTTCATGCTGTGATCAGTTATGCTGAGAACACCTCTCTTCCATTTTTATATTTTGCAGGAACTGGACTTTAATCCTTAACGCTTAGTCTTTATAATGTACTGTCATATGGTCATGTGAAACCGGTTACCTATAGAAACAGTTATGAATCTATCTTCAAAATGGTATGAAGTGCATGGTAGTGTCCTACATCTGAAATTCAACATAAAGATGAACAGTTGCTACTTATACGTGGTATCTTATCTGCTACTGCAGTCTGAGTTTGAGTGGTGCACCTGAAAAAATAACTTGTTTTGTTCATACTGTGGGTCTAGCAGGTAAGGTTACTGTGCTATAATACCGTGTTTAGAAATATTTTAGTACACTCTTGCATAGACATTACATTCCTGTATTCAAATGAAACTTAAAGTCAGGATTAAGTTTTGGAGTTTTTTATCAATAACCTTGATGCTGTAACTCTTCTGGCAGGCTTGTGAGATACTGGTATTTCTTTGAGACGTGGACTGAAAACTTATTTTGGCAAAAACCTTTATGATGTAGAAAGGATCACCATTAGAGTCTTCAGATATCAGGGGCTGTAAATAAGTCAACATGTACATACAGCTAATTTCACAGACTCAACTTTTAAGAGATTAGCAAATAAACTAGAAGACTGCACCTTGCTGGATTCTAGGACATGGACATACAATCCGATATTGGGGTGGTGGATATCTTAAAACAGAATATAAATGGTTGTTTAAACAACAGGTAAGGCAGTCTCCTTGCTTTGATAGAAAGAAACTTTTTATTTAGCATCTAGCATGAGGCTATGAGGTAAATGCACTCATTAAGTCCACGGTGAGAGGAATGCACAGTTATAGAGGTTAAAAATCAAAGTTAAGTGTAGTACAATGCCATAGTTTTCTTCAGCTAATTTGAGAGAATGAATACCTGAATAAGTGGTAATCAGATAAGAACAGTCAATGTTATTTACACTACAATTATGATGACATTTGCACAGATGGGCATGTGTAGCACCCCTGCCCTTGAGCATTTGAACCTACAAAAGAGAAAACAGGGTTGTTCACTGCAGAATACCTTAATTTAGTGAGGCTAAATAAAAATTTAATTAGACAGGGCTATGTGTAGAAATAAACATGGATGATAACTCTTCAGTGAAACTATTTTAAAGAAGTACAGCTGGCTACCTTCATTTTCCTAGTGTGGTAAAATACATAGATTCATAGATTAGTACTAGGCTAACTGCCCTTGTGAGCCATTTTTAAGCCTAGCCAATTATCCCTTGTTCAAAGGTTCATAGGTTCATACTAGGCTATCTGCCCTAGGGCATTTATAAGCCTAGCCAGAGTGTGTTTGGCTTTCACCACCCATTTTAAATTAATTTTGCTATGCCCTTTTTCGAGGTTAGTATACTGTGCCTCTGTCTAACAGTGACACAGAAGTGATACCTGGGGTAAACCTACGATCTCCCATCCACTCATCAAGATTCCTCTTGAAGAGTGTCAATGAGGGACTCTGCCTAACCTGGACTGGGATTTTATTCCAGAGTGAAGGGAGCCTCTGGGTTATGAATCTGTCCCTCCAGCATGTCCTATTTATTTCAGTGCTGAGGTTCAAGTCTCGAGCGCGTAGCTCGATGGGATTTGGATTTTCTGAGGTGTAGCATGTCCATTAATTTCGGGTTGGACATGGCTTTATACGTCAGGCACAGATCGCCTCTGAGCAGGCGGTATGCCACTGAGTAGAGCTGAAGTTTCTTTAACCGGGCAGCATATGGCATCTGTTTGAGCCCTTTGATCCTCTTGGTGAGGTACTTTTTGGGTCTTTCCAGTTTCTGCAGGTGTCTGGTAAGGTACATCCCAAAAGGGGCATTGTACTCAATTATGGGCCTGATGAGGGATGAGTAAAGAGGCACGATGACCTCTCCTGATCTAGATGTGAATCCCTTCATGATTAGGTGGGCTGTATAAAATGTTTTTCTAACCACTTTGGCCACGTGGTTGTCAAATGAGAGATTGCTATCAACTTGGGTCCCCAGGTCCTTAATTACTTCTTCTGTACTTAATGGATTACCACCTATGTGGTAATTTGTGGGCACTTTGTTTTTGTTAAAGGGGATGACTATACACTTTTTGGCATTTAGCTTGAGGCCATGGCTCTGGCACCAGTTGTCTGTTTCTATGAGGCCCTTTTGGAGGATGCTTGTGTTGGCTGGAGAGTCGATTATGGCACCCAGTTTGCAGTCATCTGCGAACTTGGTCAGCCACAGTCCTTCCATGTTGGCCTGTACCTCCGGGAAATATATGCTGAACAAGAGAGGTCCCAGGACTGAGCCTTGTGGGATGCCACTTGTAACTGGTTTGGAGTCTGACATGGCTCCATCAATTCTAACCATGTAGGTTCTGTCCTTGAGCCAGTTTGCAACCCATCTAGTGACATAGGGGTTTATATTTAAGCTGGTGAGCTTATCTATAATGCCCGAGTGGGGTATTGTATCGAAGGCTTTTGCGAGGTCCAGGTAGGCTGTGTGGACCACCTTCCCCTCGTGAATGGACTTGGTGACTGTTTCAAAGAAATCGACCAGGTTTAAGAGGCAGGATCTGCCCTTAACAAAGCCGAACTGAGTAGGATCCAGTGTCTGTAGGTCCCCAATATCTTTATTTATGAGGTCCATGATGATCCTTTCCATAGCTTTGCAGACCAAGCTAGTCAGGCTTATGGGGTGATAGTTTCCAGGATCCATTGAGGCACCACCTTTGTGGAGAGGGACCACTGTTGCTGTACGCCACTCTTTGGGTACATATCCTGTAGTAAGGCTGAGATTGAACAGTAGTTTTATGTTTGGGTTTAGCTCTTCTTGGAGTTCATGTAGGACGCAGCCTGGGACACCGTCTGGTCCCATTGATGCTGTGTTTTTTGCTTTGGAGAGGATGGCTCTTACATGAGCATCTGAGATGTCAGGGGGGCAGCACTCTGCTGGGATAGATATTTGCCCTTTTCGTGAGGGGGGGAGTTTGCACTGAACCTGTCAGCTAGGATGTTGGTAATGTCTGTGGGTTTGGTGTATTTTTTGTCATTTTGGACTAATTCTGAGCATATCTGGGAATTCCCACCCAGGTTCCTAACATAACTAAAGAAAGCCTTGTGATTATCCTTAGTGTCCTGTGCAATTTTTCTCTCAAAACTGGCCTTAGAGGATTTTATGAGTGCCCGTAGTTTTTTGCTAATACTGATCAGAGATGCCTTCCCTTTTTGGGATTTTACTCTATCTTGTAGTAGCTTCCTCCTTCTATTGTATAGTTTGTTTATGGCTGGGGTCCACCAGATAGGACGTCTGCCTTTAGAGGATTGGATCTTGGTTTTATTTGGGATTGCATGATCTATGCATTCCTGAAGGTGTTCATAGAATGCGTTTATAAATGATTCAGTGGTCTGGGCCATATTTTCCACAGGCCCGGGGGCTTTGAAGGATTCCACCTTGGTTTTGAGGAGTGTGAAATTTGCTTTAGAGAAGTTTTTCACCGTGGTTTTCTGGGCAGGCAGTGGGGTCGGGATGTGAATATCCAGTGAGATTAGTTTATGGTCTGATCTTACCAGTGAGGGATACACTTCTGGTCTGGAGCATAGAGTCCCCATGTTGGTGATGATCAGGTCCAGTATGTTTTCCCCTCTTGTGGGAGTGGTAACAAGTTGTTCCATAGCATTTGAGTTTATAAATTCTAGGAACCTTTGGGCTAGGGTGTTGGAGCTAGAGTAATGCTCCCAGTCTATGTTTGGGTAGTTGAAATTGCCCAATATAATGGTGTTTGGAGAGACCTTCATATTTTCCATTGTTCTCAGGAAGGCCGAGTGGGGTTCCTGGGTTTTGGAGGGTGGTCTGTAGCAGGCTATAAACTGGAAGGCAGTTTTACCCACTGCTAGTTGCACATGGATAGTCTCTGATGCTTTGTGCTGTGCCACCAACCTGGAGGTGTGGGTATCTTTGACGAATATTGATACTCCCCCTCCTTTTGTGGTTCGGTCCAAGTTTTGGGGCCGAAAAGCATGGTATGAGGTATAACCTGGTAGTGCTGGGGTGCTCTCGGGAGCCTTGAACCAGGTTTTTGTTACTGCACAGATATCGATGTTCTCCATGCTAAGGAAAGTTTCAAGTGCGTGCATCTTGAGGTTTAGACTTCTGGCGTTGAGTAGCATTACTCTTAGTTTCTTATCCCTTGTGATACCTATGGAGGTGTGTTTGTCTTTTGAGCCTTGCCTAAAAAAGGCACTATGGGGGTAGCAAGAGCCTTTGCCAATATATGAAAGCCCAGGGGTGACAGGTGCAAGCCGTCCCTAACGAAGCATTGTGGCTTGTCGAGCATGTCATCCCAGGCTGACAGGCATTGGATCCCCTTTGAATGACACCAATACTTAAGCCAGTTGTTGAAATTGATCATCTTGTCTTCATATTGTGGCATAATTCTTGGTGAGGGTAAGATGCTACTCAAGGTCAGGGTCATACCGGCATGGGCTACATGCTCAGAGAGCTCCTCTATGTCTCTTTTCATGTAGTACAGGGAGGTACGTCTCAGATCATTCACACCAACATGGACAATGACTGAGTCATATTTGCACTTGCCTTGGAGTGACCCGAGTGCTTGTGTTATGTGGCGGATCCTAGCACCCGACAGGCAGCTCACCATGACCTTCTCCTTGTTCAGCCTGGTGAGCGGGACGTCAGTGTGCCTGACGATAGAGTCACCTATTACAAGTGTATCAGGTGTGTTGTTTAGCCTCAAGGGCTGTGACTGTTCGGCACACTGGCTTTGTGAGCTATGTGTTGCACGTTTTTTGTTTTGGGGTAGCGGTTGCTTGGGTGTCTGATTTGGTGGTCTCTGCTGCTTAGGCAGATTTTTATTTAGAGCCTCTGAGTATGTTTTTGTGTGTTTATGTGTTTGTTTTGCTGTTGTGGTAGGTCTATGTGAGACTGGAATTGTAGTGAGTGTGGTTTCCTTCTCCTCCTGACTGGTTACGCCAGTACTGAGTTGAGAGAGCTTAGCCTCCAGTTTGGCTATATGGTTGCATCTCTCACATGTGTTGGAATTTGTTGGGAGGAGGAGAGGGTTGTCTGTGTACATGAGGCAGTTGTAACATTGCCTCAAGATTCCCAGATTCACCAGCTGGACCAGAGAGGAGATTGACAACTGACCTTTGAACATGCTAGAATAGTATTGGGAATTCCTTTATAATTGAAAAAAGGGCCAATGGGGAACAAGGTACTCAAGGGGAGTTTGTGAGGGTGTAGTGCTTTTAACTTTTTAGTGCTGACTTATATAATTGCTTTAGTGAGCAAGTGCTAGGTAACTTAAATGCAATGTGCTACAGGTAACTTAAATGCAAAAACGACAAACAGTAACTTTCTTTCAAGTGAAACAAGGAAATAAGTTCAGTAAGCAATGCAGATATCACTAGGGATCCACAGAAGCGCTGAAAAGCCGCGTTTTAGGTGGAATTAGCATTTCAGGGAAATAACAAGCAAACAACAAGCATACAAACAAAGCTAGATTCAGCAGGCCTGGATCTAGTCTATGCTACAGCAAACAAGGTGTACCAATTTCAGTAAGAAACAGTTAAAATATGCAGGCACTATAAGCCTTTAACCAAAAATTCCCAGCTCAGAAGGGCAGAGTCCAGCCTCTCCTCCCACAAGAGTGCAGACCACGAACCTTCTTAATGTAAAATAACTGGCCTGAAGCCCAAGTGCTTAAACTAGAACTAATACACTTTTAGAATAACAGACACTGAGCCCTCAATCAGCAGTTCCCAACTTAGAAGGATGTAAGCTACCTGTCCTGCCACCACAGTGCAGGCCACAAACCTTCCTAATGTAAAACAACTGGTCTGAAGCCCTAGTGCTTAATCCAAAAGACTTAGAATGATCGCTACACTTTAATCAAGTCACTACCAAGCAGTAATAAATACAATTGAATACTTTAAAGAATGCCTGGATTAGTGCTCAAGTTATACAAACAAAGCTAGATGCAGCAGGCCTGGATCTAGTCTATGCTACAGCAAACAAGGTGTACCAATTTCAGTAAGAAGCAGTTCAAATATGCAGGCACTATAAGCCTTTAACCAGAAATTCCCAGCTCAGAAGGGCAGAGTCCAGCCTCTCCTCCCACAAGAGTGCAGACCATGAACCCTCTTAATGTAAAATAACTGGCCTGTAGCCCAAGTGAGACTCAAACCCTGCACCTTCTGTTTGTAAGGCAAACACCTTAACCATTACACCACCCTCCCCACCTATAAATAAACAGCCTCTGCAAGGATCAAACCCAGGACCCTGTGCATTACATTCACAGTAGCTAACCACTAAGTCATGTCAGACATATATTATCACTGCGTTTTGACTGCATGCAGTTTTGACAAGCATGGTATTATAATAAATTGGAGGAAGGTTGCAGTGTTTGCAACCATATGCAAGTTATAATAAGACTTAATATTAAGGTGCTAATGTTGTAAGTGCTGAGTGAATTTTTTTGTATTGCCCATTATTAAGGTTACCCTTGATGTAAACAAAATACCTTTAAAAATCTTCTGTAGATTTAAGAAAACAGACAAAAATTATTTTTTTAATTGTTATTAGAAGTAAACTCTTCTTTCTGCGTAGTTATGTGCGCCCAAAATGCATAATGCATCAGAAGGAGTGCTTGAAACTGTTTGGAAGTCAGGTATACACAATATTAAGTATGATGTGGCAGAAATCAACCTTGTAAAGCTGACATTTAATATATATTTTCCATAAGCAAATAAAGTGTTATAACGTGGTTCCACACAGTTTTAATATCATTTTTATAATAGTAACTGGAATTAAATAGTATTTCAGTATCAAACAATTCTGTCAATTCTTTTTTGAATATCTACATAACAAAAGTTTTCAAAAATGTTGGTATGAAATGGAGTTTGGACAAACTGTATTTATTTATTGTTTCAGTTCACGAAAGAGATGCATGTACATATGATGTACACAACACATCAAACAAACTGAAGTTAACATTATGAGCTGGCAGACAGACTAATTAGTGGATTCCTTACCTCTCTCCAGAAAGGATTTCTAGTTATCTCATAAAGGGAATTGTTGTTCCACACAAGGTGAATAAAAGCATTTAAAACGTTTTCTGTTTCTGAAATGGCAACAGGCAAACTAGCTGTAAAGAATCAATTTAAAATCTACCGTCGGTTGGGTACTAACATTTTAATAGCAATGATGAGTTTGTGCTCTTTCATAGCACAGACTACATTTTCCCTTAGCTTCTTTATAAGTAAATGAAAGAATAGCAATTACAAGAAAGTGATTACTTCTTATATCTATGTAACCTAATCAGTGGATCTTGTCAGCAGGAAATGAAAAGGCTTGCTATATCTAAATAACTAAATAATTGGAGAACATTTCTGTATTAGTCAATTTCACGAGAAGCTCATGTAATCCACCTCTTTCTACTATCAATACAGCAAAGAAAAATGCAATAATTGTTCAGATAAAGCTTGACTTAATCGACACCTAGTGAGGAGTGTGCATGAAATCTAACCATATGCACTGCTATATATACATCATACGTTAGGATTTCATGCACAGATGCACCCATTACATTTCTTCTTTCCTCCATTGGTATTAGGAAAAAAAGTGGATTCCATGTGTTATTATTCAAAGAGGTGCCAAATGTGAAACTGAGATCCTACAATTTGCCCATAGGTAGAGGTGCGTGCGTGTGTGTGTATGTGCGTGCATGCATGTGCTTGTGTGTGTGTGTGTGTGTGTGTGTGTGTGTGTGTGTGTGTGTGTGTGTGTGTGCTTCCTGCATTGGGCTGATTAGCTAGTACATGAATTAATAAGTCAGTTACCTTCATGACTGATCAAATATGCATATCAAACATATAATCTCTTAGAGGTTACAATATTTTTGAGTGAATTTCAAAAAAAGTTTTGAAGGCCATAATGACAATAATAAGTAGGTATATAGTAAGAGTAGATGCTTCTAAATGAAATAACAATTCTATTTAACCAGGTTTTAGTAATTTAAGATTTTTAAGTTCCTGATTTTAGACTATATTGTCTATAAATACATTCTCAAACCTTCTTTAAATAAAACATGTAGAGCAGTGCATAATCAGCAGCTACTTCTGTGTGATGTAATAAATGATAACAGAGCTCATTCTGCCCTACAACATGCACTTTGAATTCTCAGGATACGCTGACTCGAGCTGTGCTCCATTAAGTCATTAACAGCAAAATGTTCATCTAAAATCTTGATTTTAAGCCTTGATTGACATGTTTAATGCAAATGTAATAAGGTGGACCTGTTTATATCTACACAAATCCACTGTCAGTCTCAGTGGTGAAAATTAAAAAAAAAAAAAACACTTTACAATCATGTCTACATCTGTCAAATACCTCATGACACCTGTACTTCTCTCTTTAAAATACAGTAGCAGCAGGTTTTAGCTCAGTGAAGTATTAAATTAAGATTTGCTCATGTGATTTTAAGGAGTCTTCACAGTTGTAATCATGGCTGTCTGTTCTTCCGACCTGTTTTAATGTCTGTCAGGAAATGTTGGAAGACACCATTCAAGGTGTCAGTAATGTCTGTTTCTAGACTTTGTGGGATAGGCATTAATGCTTCACTTGCCCTATGTCTTCATGCAGCTCTGTTTAATTTATGTGATAATTTCAGCATGGGTGGCAAGTGTTTCAGCCCTCCTCTGGTTATTGAGTTTGATTCTCTGTCTACTGCCTAAGCCTGCTTCAATATATCAATGATTTAACTTTTCTTAAGGAATTCTTAAGATTTAAATGATATAATTGTTCCCTTTCCTTCTGTTACAAACGTTCATATCCAGGTAGTGTTCCTGGGTTGCCCTTAAAAAGAGATAGTGATATTCCTTGCATTTTTCTTCTAACAGATAGATAAAACAAAAATATATATATGGATGGTTCTACTTCACTTCAGCAAAATGCCATTTTTCTGACATTCATTTCACTGAGACCAAATCACCTAAAGTTCAAATTACTGAAAATTAATTTCACTGAATCACATTTCACTGCATTGTAAGCTATAGACTTGATGTGGCAGTGTGTAGAGTACTGTGAGTAAAGTAAAGAGTATATGCCCTTATCCCCACTGTAGTGTGACCTGGAGTTAGTATATATAGTTAGGGGGGGTGGGGGGCACAGCCCCCCACATTGGGGGGTGTGGAGGGCATAACAACCCACTTAGTTTGGTTTTATATTGTCTGGTTTCTATTAAGAGACTAAATAAGTAGCTTTTAAGTTGTGGAAAGAGGTAGACTTTAGTTTTGTGAGTTTGTTTGTCTATGGTTTCCCATTTTGTCTTGTGAAATATAACATTGTATGTGGTCAGTTAAATGAGATTCAGTGAAATGAAGTTTTTAGTGTTGTGAACTTTAGGTGATTTGGTTTCAGTGAAATGAATTTCAGTGAAATGGGATTTCGGTGAAGTGAAGTAGACCCATATGTATGCATACACACACACACACACACACACACACACACACACACACACACACACACACACACACACACACACACACACACACACACACACACACACACACACACACACACACACGCCTCTCTCTCTATATATATTGTGTGTGCGTGTGTTGATTGTAGTTGAGGTAACAGCGAATGTGTTTGAGGGTGTGTAGTCTGAGTGAAGGGAAGGTGAGTGAATGCCAATTTTTGCAATCGACAATAATGTCAATCAATTTAACTTGCCAGTTTCTACTTCTTATTGTTAAATTCATTCACTTTGATGGAATACCTGCTGTTTTATTAAATTTTTAAGTGTACTTGAGTAATAATGAGTGACTGTCAATGATTTTAAGCATTATTTTTAGCTATGTCTGTGTTTCTTATGCAGAGAAATTGAGATGTATGATAATCCTGTTTTACATTTTTTGTCTTCTTTTTGAGTTGGTACAATTATGGAGTTAGTATATTTAATGTTGAGGTATGGGGGCTTGCCACCCTGCAAAAATACTTGTGTGTGTGTGTGTGTGTGTGTGTGTGTGTGTGTGTGTGTGTGTGTGTGTTTGTGTGTGTAATTTACATTGGTGAAAGGGCCATTCTTTTTTTTCCTTTCAATGTTTTTTTTTCGGTCTTTTGATTTTTGCTTTTTCATATTTTTTTCTTAGCTGACATAATTTTATATATGTGCACCATACTCATTGTAGTATTATTTTCTGGCAAAGATGTTTCTGTGGTTCTTGACTCAGCTTTTTTCCCCCCTTTACTGTGGGATGGTCTAATTTATTTATTTAGTTAGGCAGCCAGGTATGAGGGCTGATACAGTGGAACTTTTTCATCCATGACCCACATTTGCATAAATTACAGAAACTGCAGAAAAATATGTTTCACATTATACACATTCCAAATAGATTGTTGAATAAATTGGGCATTTCAAATATAGAATCTAATATACTTTAACAGGTCATCTAATATAGCAGAGGAAATTCAGGCATTGACTGAATTACAAATATCCCAATAGACCTCAGGGCTGGTAACTTTATTGAAGGACACCTATCATCTACAAATATCACAGAAGAACCACTAAAGTTAAATTCTTTAATATTAACCAAACAGACAATTTTTAAAAACTCAAGAACTGCTGGGGAGGAAAGTGACTTTCTTACAGGCCATAACAGCAAGAAGTATAAAGTAACCTTAACGTAAATGATGCCAAATACATCCATCTTTTTTTACTTACAGATGTGTTAGCAGGGATTCACTTCATAACACTGAAATATCAAAACACTGAAACTCAAAACACTGAAACTTCAAAATCTTGAAAACTCAAAACACTGAAACTCAAAACACTGAAACTCAAAATACTGAAAACACATATTATACATATACTGAGTTTGAACAACATAAATCATAGCACTTTCCACCAAGTGTAAGAAGGGGGGCAAGCCCCCCTGCACCCCTCATTTGGGGGGCTGTGCTCCCCACACCTCTGCTACTTAAATATATTAACTCCAAGATTGCACTTGAATAAGTGCAGACCATCCCTAACAAAGCAGTACGGTCTGTCAACCATGTCCTCTCAGGCCATCAGATATCATACCCTCCTTGGGGTGACATCAGAAGCTAAGACAATTATTAAAACCAATAATCTGCTGTTGGTAATGTGGTATCATCCATGGAGAACGCAGTATGCTGCTCAGTGCTAGGCTCATACTTGCCTGAGACACATAATCAGTGAGCTCAGTCATGTCTCGATATAGTCAAGAGAGGTATGTCTCATGTCATTAACGCCCACATGGGCTATGACAGAGTCATACTCGTACCCGTGGTTCAATGATCTGAGTGCCAGTGTGACTTGATGGATCCTAGCCCAGGAAAGGGAGCTAACCATGACTCTCTCCTTACTGAGGCTGGTGAGGGGGACAACAGTGTGCCTCAGCAGAGAATCACCAATGACCAGGTTATTTGGCTGTGCACTGGTTTGCCTTAAGGTCTTAACAGTAGCGGCATTGGATACAGTGTTGCTATGCATAGCTGTGGGTGGTGTTTTAATGGAGTGTTTACGTGATGGCTGAAGACCCATTTTTTGATTGTGCTGCATAGGAGGTTTTAGTGTTTTAGGATGCTTACCTGTAAGTGCCTCAGCATAAGTTGTTTTATGTGTAGGGTCTTTACCTTGTGCAGTAGGCATGGTGCAAGTGTCACTGACAACCTTTATAGGATTAGTTTTGGTTGCTTGAGAGAGTTTTGCCTCTAGTGTTAAAGTGTATTTACAACTTCCGCATACTTTGTCAGTTTTATTAAAAATAAGTGGGTTGTCAGTCTACATGAGGCAATTGCTACAATGCCTCAGAATACCCATGTCAACCAGACTGACCACAGAGAGAGTTGGGAAGTGCATATCCATGGCTACTGATCTACTAGGGAGGAGTGAGGGAAATTTAAATATTTAATAGGTCAATAACACAAGGAACTTGATGAGCAGTGCTCAGCTATGTACAAACTAAATGCTCTAGTACTTAAAAAAATCTGTCTAGACAGTAAGGGTTCTTTATGGGGAAACTTATACGGCAAAATATCAATGTCTACACAGATTAAAAGAACTCAGATTTTTTTTAGAATCACAGACACAATACACCTTCAACCAGCAATTCCCAGCTCAGATGTGCATAGGCAATCCTCCTCTCCACAAAAGTGTAGACCAGAAACCTTCTTAATGTAAAACACTGGTTTTGGGCCCAAGTGGTTAAACCAGAAGTAAGGCACTTTTAGAATAACAGACATAATAAGCATCTAACAAGCAATTCCAAACTCAGAAGGGTGCAAGCTGCCTCTCCAGCCACAAGAGTATATACCATAAACCTTCCTTATGTAAGATAACTAGTTTGTAGCCCAAGTGTCTAAATAAGAACTAAAAGGCTTAGAATAACAGTTGCAGTGTAATCAGGCTACTAAGAAACAGTAATAAATGCAGCAGATTAAAAGCAATCAAACACTTTAAGAACACAAATTCAGTTAAAGCAGCTGAATAAATAACTTTTAATGAATAGGAAGATAGGAATCAGAAGATAATTCAAGTTTAAGAGACTAAGGGGAGGGCCTTCCCAGTTGATCCCTCAGTTCTCAGTAGAATGAGCTGATGAGATAAGACTGGGAGACGTGTCCAAAATCAGATTTATAGTAGGGACGGGCAACTCAAAAGCTACCCAAGATTAAAAGTACTACAGAGGGACAGCTGGGTAGGAAAAAATAAATGCAGACAGAGATCAGCAGTAGTCAAGCAGAGAACAGCAAGTTAAACAAGCACTACAACTAAAGGAAAAAAAAGGCACAAGGTTTGATTCTCACCTTTGAAGGGGAAATTGCCTAGGCTTAAAATGATCCACAAGGGAACTAGCTTAGCACTTACCTATGGACCTATGAACTTGCCTTTCTCTTTATATCTGAGCGCTGTTCTAGTCCCTTAGCTCCATAGTAAGTCACACTCTAGAAAGTGTCAACAAAAGGTTCCTGAAAAAGCTCATTAGTTATCATTATAAAAATAGTTATTATGTTTGGTATTCAAGACTAACTATGGCTTCCTGTATCATTGTCGATCATTAATACACTAACTACAATTAATAGTACTGACAGTGTCAAACATTTCCTATATTTGGATTTGTGGCTAGACTGCTACCTGTTTTTCACAATACATTTAAGTGCATCTAAGGGAAAAAAACATCTTCACTCATTTGAAGAGTGCATATTTTATATGCTATTTGCTTTTTTTTTTGGTAACAGAAGAAGTATTGGAAAAGGTGCCTATATTGTCCGATTAATATAAGTCCTTCTTGTATTCAAGCCTCATGTGTTAACAAATAGTTTCCCTGTAGACTTCTTATATAATGCCTGCTTATCATCTTTTTTATACTTCCCAGTCCTTACAATATCAGTAAAATGACACCTTAGCCAGGGCTAATCAGCTTCCAGTGTCAAAGAGATATACATTTCTCATTTGTTCTGTTCTTGTGACAAATTAATTGACATTTACTTCTCCAGCATGCAACAGCCTGTATATGATCAGTGACCCATTCATAATCCTCTATGTATAAACCATAGCATAGTTTCACGACACCTGTGATGGAGAAATGTTACCACTAGATGACTTAAACAATGCCTAGAACAAACACAAAACTAATAATAGTAATATCTCCACTAAGAAAGCATCAATACACTCACACCTCCTTTCTAGACTGTGTACTAAAAAGGCAATCAAGCAACTAAAGAATGTGTGGGTTACATCACCAAACTGTTTTTGTGTGCACATGACAGTATGGAAACAAGTGTAGCAACCCCGCCTAAAATAAAAGATAGTGGAAGCAATAAAATTCTACCAGTTCAAGAAGCGGGTAAAATTATCAGTGGTGGCAGCTGAATGCATTGCCCAAATTGAAGTGATAAAATCAGTACTACATATGCTGAACACATTCCTTCTAGATTCCTTGGAGAAATGTGCTCCCATACAAAAGAGAAGACTATGAAATAATGTCATTCCATGGATAAATGATACGGCAAGGAAATGCATATTCACTAAAGGCCTGTTGTGGGAAAAAAAGATACAGTAAAGCATTACTCTGCTAAATAAATGCACAACACAAAAGTTCTAGTAGTAAATATGAAAAGCAGAATACAATTTCCTGCAAAAACAGTAAAGTACTAATCTGCAGAAAATTGTGGTCCACTGAATCACCATAAATAAAATTACTGGAAAAAGTAAAAGGATTCATAAACAGCCCATTAGGTTTGCCAGTTTCTGAAAACACAGCAAGTAATTTGCAAGCATTTTCAAATTTCTTCTACTCTATAGTCCAAAAGTACTCCAGACATACTAAGCTTAGACCTTCACCCAAGAAAGTCAAGCATCCTTCACCTTCAGTTTCCAACCCATATTGGTATCCTTCGTAAAAAATACTTACAAAACTGAAATAAGGTGGCTCACCATCAGTAGCAAGTCTGCCACCAGCTTAGCTAAGAGGTTATAATCTTTCACTGCTAAAGTAATTGTATCACATGGATTTATGTTAAGACCCCTTATCTTTGACATGTTTACTAATGAAATGTACCTGCAAACCATTTGCATACAATTACTCAATATCCTAATGACCCTATACTCATCTAAGGGTATACAAATTCACATTAAAGAAATGCAAGATGGATTCAATACCCTCAGGCTATGGATTTCAAAAAATAAACTTCCCCTCAGTTAAAAAAGATTAAGCTATAGCCTTCCAAAAGCGACATTACCAAGTAGCCAATCAACCATCAGTCACAATGCAAGAAAAAACTGGACCTATGGAACTAGTGCCATTTTGGAATTACTTTTTATAAATCAAATTTCCATGGACATGTTGACACCAGCATAAAGGACTTTGATAAAAAACATGGGGCCTTATACAAATTATATGGCTACATATTACCTGACTGCCGAAAGACAATTACTGAAGTACTTCTGCTTCGCAGACTCTTCTGCATCAGTTGTACTAGGTTACATCATTAAGTTGGCATTAACTAAAATAACCACTGCTTATCATAAAACAGCTAAATATGCCAATAACAAACAGCCATTACTGTTCTGTCTTAAAAAATTGGAATTGATGTCTCTAGGAAATACAATTACCTATCAGTGTGCAACCTTTAGACATAAAATTCTAAGAAAATGTCCAAGCCCAACCTTAAGTAACCTACTTTTGTGGCATACCACAGTGAGACAGCTCTGATTCACTAACTAAAGCTTTCTAAAAGTTAATAAAAGTACCTCCAAAACAGTCAATGGAGCTTCCAGGTCTTACTTGCTAATCAAATGGAACAAGCCCCTGTCAAAACTTGGAACCATAACCAGCCAATCAGATTTCAAAATTATAATAAACGAGTATAGACTTAATCTCAGTTTTTTTCTCAACATTCTCTAAAGTTATTGGCAAAATTACTAACTTTATCCTAAATGTTGGATGATATCTGATACACCCAGAAGAAATAAATTCCATGCTGCTGGGCAACCTTTAAGAAGGATCTTTCACATGGCACTTTGTTAAAGGGTGGTCTTATCTATGTCAGTACCACTGTATTGAATAATTTTAGGGAGTATATTGCAGGCTTAATATGTGTCTTTGTGGCAAGCAGGGAACAATAGCCACAGAATAGCAATTTAAGTTAGTCAAATAAGGTACAGAGTAGCTCTAGTGGCTGCTAGGAAACACTACTTTCTGAAGTCCTGTGAACTGCTGTTCTCTTGAATGGGTTAAGATAATGAAACTAATTTTATTTGATGTGGTTTGAATGTTATTTATTTATTTATTTTTGGTACTGCTATGGAATGGAATGCTATAATACTATGGTGAGACAGTAGTACTTAACTTTTGGAATTAATATATTAATCCCCATAGCTCTTGAGGCTTCAAAACAAAGCACATGTATACACTTGTAAGCAAAGTGAAGTGGTTTTAGTTATTCTATCAACTGTGTCTTCTGTGTGTGATGTAAAGGTGATCTGTCTGTGTAAATGTGGTCCAATATATTTTTGTTGTAAGACTGGTGAGACTGAGTTTCCATATGGGTCCTTCATTGTACCAAAAACCGTGCTTGTAGAATTAGTACATTTCTAGTTTATGCTACTGTAGCCACATCCAGAGCAGTGCATTTTGTAGATTAACTTCTTATTATCAGAATATAAGGTGTAGTTTATTGCAGGTTGATTTGATGCTAATGTGTTTATAAAGATAGAAAATAGCAGTGGGCCCGGTACTGTGCTTTGTGATACTGTCGCTTGGACTCTACTATTTACTGATATACTGCTGTACTTTGCTATTTACTGATATACTACTGTACTTTACTATTTACTGATATACTGCTGTACTTTACTATTTACTGATATACTGCTGTACTTTACTATTTACTGATATACTGCTGTACTTTACTATTTACTGATATACTGCTGTACTTTACTATTTACTGATATACTGCTGTACTTTACTATTTACTGATATACTGCTGTACTTTACTATTTACTGATATACTGCTGTACTTTGCTATTTACTGATATACTGCTGTACTTTTACTATTTACTGATATACTGCTGTACTTTGCTATTTACTGATATACTGCTGTACTTTACTATTTACTGATATACTGCTGTACTTTACTATTTACTGATATACTGCTGTACTTTGCTATTTACTGATATACTGCTGTACTTTACTATTTACTGATATACTGCTGTACTTTGCTATTTAC
This sequence comes from Protopterus annectens, assembly GCF_019279795.1. Lineage (NCBI taxonomy): Eukaryota > Metazoa > Chordata > Ceratodontiformes > Protopteridae > Protopterus > Protopterus annectens. The sequence goes on along the minus strand of NC_056731.1, from coordinate 763,627,190 downwards.
TGATATACTGCTGTACTTTACTATTTACTGATATACTGCTGTACTTTACTATTTACTGATATACTGCTGTACTTTACTATTTACTGATATACTGCTGTACTTTGCTATTTACTGATATACTGCTGTACTTTGCTATTTACTGATATACTGCTGTACTTTACTATTTACTGATATACTGCTGTACTTTACTATTTACTGATATACTGCTGTACTTTTGCTATTTACTGATATACTGCTGTACTTTACTATTTACTGATATACTACTGTACTTTACTATTTACTGATATACTGCTGTACTTTTACTATTTACTGATATACTGCTGTACTTTACTATTTACTGATATACTGCTGTACTTTACTATTTACTGATATACTGCTGTACTTTGCTATTTACTGATATACTGCTGTACTTTGCTATTTACTGATATACTGCTGTACTTTACTATTTACTGATATACTGCTGTACTTTACTATTTACTGATATACTGCTGTACTTTACTATTTACTGATATACTGCTGTACTTTGCTATTTACTGATATACTGCTGTACTTTACTATTTACTGATATACTGCTGTACTTTGCTATTTACTGATATACTGCTGTACTTTACTATTTACTGATATACTGCTGTACTTTACTATTTACTGATATACTGCTGTACTTTGCTATTTACTGATATACTGCTGTACTTTACTATTTACTGATATACTGCTGTACTTTACTATTTACTGATATACTGCTGTACTTTGCTATTTACTGATATACTGCTGTACTTTGCTATTTACTGATATACTGCTGTACTTTACTATTTACTGATATACTACTGTACTTTACTATTTACTGATATACTGCTGTACTTTACTATTTACTGATATACTGCTGTACTTTGCTATTTACTGATATACTGCTGTACTTTGCTATTTACTGATATACTGCTGTACTTTACTATTTACTGATATACTGCTGTACTTTACTATTTACTGATATACTGCTGTACTTTGCTATTTACTGATATACTGCTGTACTTTGCTATTTACTGATATACTGCTGTACTTTACTATTTACTGATATACTGCTGTACTTTACTATTTACTGATATACTGCTGTACTTTACTATTTACTGATATACTGCTGTACTTTACTATTTACTGATATACTGCTGTACTTTGCTATTTACTGATATACTGCTGTACTTTACTATTTACTGATATACTGCTGTACTTTGCTATTTACTGATATACTGCTGTACTTTACTATTTACTGATATACTGCTGTACTTTACTATTTACTGATATACTGCTGTACTTTACTATTTACTGATATACTGCTGTACTTTACTATTTACTGATATACTGCTGTACTTTACTATTTACTGATATACTGCTGTACTTTGCTATTTACTGATATACTGCTGTACTTTACTATTTACTGATATACTGCTGTACTTTACTATTTACTGATATACTGCTGTACTTTTACTATTTACTGATATACTGCTGTACTTTACTATTTACTGATATACTGCTGTACTTTGCTATTTACTGATATACTGCTGTACTTTACTATTTACTGATATACTGCTGTACTTTACTATTTACTGATATACTGCTGTACTTTACTATTTACTGATATACTGCTGTACTTTACTTAGCAGGTTCTGTTGATTAAATATCAAGTGAAACACTTTGTAGTAGGTTGTCCAAATCCAAACCCAAAGCTAAGACAGGATATTGAAAAGCACAATGTGATTGACAGTTCAAAGTACACATTTGAGATGAATAAATAAGGCTCTAATGAGGTGATCTATTTTCCATGGCTTCATAAATTTGCTAGTTCCTGTAAATAATACAGTCATGGGTTACTTGCTAGTTCCTGTAAATAATATATATATTTTTATGCAGTAGGTGTCTTTTGTAATGTGGTCAATTAATTGTTTGGAAAGTAACTTTAATAAAATCTTAGCTACTGATCAAACAATTAAAATGGATCTAAAGTCCGAGGATGGGTTATGAGAGGTAACTGGGTATCAGTGCTATGGAGATATACTTCCAATGGTAAGGCAAGATATCTGTTATTAGTATTATGTTTAGATGTACCTAAAGGGGGTTGCTTAGTAGGGGGAATGGCAGTTTTAGAAATTTAGGATGTAGTCTATGCCGATCCATGTTTTTCAGTATATTTAGCTTTTCCAAGGCTTGATATACATCTTTAGCAATCAGCATCATGAAGACAAACCTAGAAGCTAGATCAAGATTATAGTGGTTATTGGTCATGGGTGAAGGTTCGTTTACTGGAAATTTTATGTAGGGAGCTGATAAGTATTGTGTGATCATGTATCTAATTTTTTTTAGGAAGTGTTGTTTAATGTATAATCTGATTTAATATTAGACTGAATGTTCATGACTTGTTTTATTTGACCAAGAGAAAAGACTAAGCCAGGGATAAAAGCAGAAAGTGAGAAAATGAAGAAATTACCTCGTAAGAAGGATTCTCTCATGGCAGTCTGTGGTTAATTCATTCCCAGTAGATACAAAAATGTCCTTGGTGGGAAAGAAGAGGTAAGACAAGTGGAAGTATTAGTGTGTTATTAAAGTAAGGCGTACTTAGCAGCCTGGTAAAGTTCTATTTGTTAAGCCATTCTGACAGCAGCAATGTAAGTCCTAATTGTTTCTGCAGCTGGATCTTTATGATGCCAGAGTAACAGTTTCAAAAATTAAGACATTGCATTGGAACATACAGTGTTCATCAGTTCATCATAAGATCCCTGACCCAGTAGCCTAAGTTCTAAGGGACATCCTATCAAGAATCGGACCAGCTTCCACATACCCTTGCCACTGCTGCACACATGGTCATCAATATAATTTCAGTGGTCTGGGTGCCAAAACGGCTGAACTTTCTTGTTAATGAAGACAGCCTGACAGCTAGTGCCAGAGGTTAAGGCTGTGAGGTGTGGTTCCTGTGGTACATGGTTTGATTGCCTGCTGTGAAACCTTGAGCAAGTTTCTTAACCAGACATTGCTATCGGTTGCCCCTGAAAAGGGACTGTGTGTCCAGTGGGCCTATGTGGTTAACAGGTGAGGATTATGGGAAATGGGGGTATAACTCAGTCATAGAGCATTTTACTGCAAATCAAGAGTTTCCCAGTTCAAATCCAGGTTCCGCTCATGGGATTCCTTTTGGTTTAGTAGCTAGGATTTGGTGCTCTCACTGCCAGCGCCCAGGTGTGATTCCTGGTCAGGAATTTCAATGAATTGGGGGGGGGGGGCAGTGGTCAATGCTACGCTAGTAGAGTGCACACCTCTGCAGGCTTCCTGGGATCTACTGTCTGCTAGTGCTTTTACAGGACTGGGCAGATAAGTTCCTTCATTGGGAACTACCTTCCAGAATTTAATATTTCTGAAGAAAATGGTTTATTTTTACTCAAAAAGTTATTTTGAAGTAGTTCATAGGTGTGTACTAGGCTAATGGCCCTGGAGCCTTTACAAGCCTAGATCATAGGATTACACTGGCATTGTGCCATGCAACCTTAGTTCCTAGTGCTTCTGTCGAGTAGAGCCACTGGAATAATCCCTGGGGTGAATTTTCTATTTCCCATCCACTCATCAAGATTTCTCTTGAAGAGGGCCAGTGAGGTGCTCTGCTTGACATGTATGGAAAGCCTATTCCATAGCATGGGCAGTTTCTGGGTTATGAACCTGTCCCTCCAGCATGTTCTGTTGATTGTGGTAATGAGATTGAGGTCTCTGGAGCATGTGATGTGGAAGGATTGGGATTTCTTTAGATCTAGCATTTCTAACAGAGCTGGGTCAGACATGGCTTTGTAAGTCAAGCAGAGAGTACCTTTAAGTAGGTGATATAAGACAGAGAATAGTTGGTGTTTTCTGAATCTGTCCATATAGGACAAGTGTTTAAGGCCTAGGATACCCTTTGTGAGGTACTTTTGCGGCCTCTTCAGTTGTTGCAGGTGTTTAGTGAGGTACATGCCAAATGGGGCATTGTACTCGATGACTGACCTAATTACGGAAGAGTAGAGGGAGACAATGACTTCTTTCTTCCTGGATGCAAACCCCTTAGTAATAAGATGTGCCACATAGGAGGACTTTCTGACCATAGTGGCAATGTGGTTGTCAAAAGAGAGGTTGCTGTCAACCTGTGTTTCCAGATCTCTTATAATGCCTTCTATATTCAGTGGACTACCATCAATGTGGTAATTCAAGGGAGCCAGGTTTTTCCCAAGGGGGATGATGACACATTTTTTGGCACTGAGCTTAAGGCCATGGTTCTGACGCCAATTGTTGGTGTCATTGAGGCCTTTCTGTAGGTTGTCAACATCACTTAGGGAGTTAATAATAGCTCCCAACTTGCAATCATCTGCGAGCTTTATCAGCCAGAGTCCCTTCATATTTGCCTGGATGTCAGAGAAGTAGATACCGAACAGGAGAGGACACAGGACCGAACCCTATGGAGCTCCACTTGTGAATGGTTGCCAGTCTGACTTGGAGTCAGCTACTTTCACACTGTGGGTTCTATCTGTGAGCCAGTTTGCAACCCACCTAGTGATACAGGGGTTGATGCCTAGCTTAGTGAGTTTTTCTATGATTCCTGAGTGGGGAATGGTATCAAAGGCCTTGGCCAGATCAAGGTAGGCTGTATGAACCACCTTGCCTTCATCCACAGCTCTAGTGACTGACTCAAAGAAGTTGACCAAGTTGAGCAGGCATGATCTACCCTTCACAAAACCAAACTGTGTAGGATCAGGAGTTTGGAGATTCGCTATATCCTTGTTTATTAGGTCCATGATGATGCGTTCCATAGCTTTGCATAACAGACTCATCAGGCTAATTGGGCGATTTTTTTCTCTGGATAATTGGGCGATAATACCTGGGGTCTGTAGTCACTCCTCCTTTGTGGAGAGGGATGACTGTAGCAGGGCACAATTCGGTAGGGACAAAGCCTGAGGTGAGGCTGTAATTGAACAGGGCACACAGGTGAGGTGCCAGTTTACTCTGTAGTTCATGTAGAACATAGCCAGGGATATTGTCAGGTCCCATAGAAGCTGTATTCTTGGCCTTGGACAGTGCTGTCATAACCTGTGCAGCAGTAATACTGGGTCCCTGGCAATTTACTGGTATTGTAATTAGTCCTTTGTGGGGGTAAAGTTAGCAATGAATCTGTTGGCCAGTATATTGGCAATATCTGTTGGCTCGGTATAGGAGGTACCATTGTGTAGTAGCTCATAGCAAATTTGGATATTGCTGTGGAGATTCTTTACATAACTATAGAAGGCCTTGTGGTTGTCTTTACTATCTGTTGCAATTCTGTTTTCATGGCTAGCTTTAGAGGATTTGATGAGGGATCTCAACCTTTTGTTGAGGCTAAGGGATTTTTTCCAGTCTTGGGACTTCACCTTATTCCACATCAGTTTCCTCCTTCTGTTGTAGAGTTTGTTTATGGCAGGGGAAGACCAGATTGGCTTCCTTTTTTTTTTTTGAGGAGAGCGTCTTGGTTCTATTGGGTATGGCAAGATCTATGCATTTGTGTATGTGTTTGTACAGTGCATTGGTGTATGATTCAGCGGTCATGCAAACTATTCTCCATTTGCATGGGTGCCATGAAGTTAGCCACCTCTGTTTTTAGGAGCCCAAAGTTAGCTTTGGAGAAGTTTTTCATGGTGGTTACCTTTGTGGGAGGAGGGGGATTTGGATTTCCAAGATGATTAGTTTCTGGTCGGATCTAACCAGGAAGGAGTTGACTACTGGTGTAGAGCAATGGTCCCCCATGTTAGTAATGACCAGTTCAAGGATGATGCTACCTCTAATGGAGGTAAGAACGAGCTGGTCCAGAGCACTGGAATTAATGAATTCCAGAGTAGTTTTCCCAGTTAGTGAAGGGGTAGTTGAAGTCGCCCAATATGAGAGCATTAGGTTGGACCCTAATATACTCCAGGGTGCTTAGGAATGTGGAGTGTGAGTCTTGGGACATGGATGGGGGCCTATAGCAGGCTATGACCTGAATCGCTGTCTTACTCAATGTTAGCTGCACCTGATGTATCTCAGATGCGTTATGTTGGGCTACCTGTCTGGAGGTGTGCGCATCCTATATGAATATGGAAACACCACCGCCTTTAGAGCTTTGGCCCAAGTTCTTGGGCTAAAAGGTGTGGAATGAGTTTTAGCTTGGTAGTGCAGGAGTGCTTTCTGCTGCCTTGAACCAGGTCTCTGTTACAACACAAATGTCGATGTTCTCCATTTTAAGGAGTGCTTCAAGTGAGTGCATTTTGAGATTTAGACTTCTAGCGTTGAGCAGCATGACTCTTAGATTGCATTTGCTTGTAGCTGTTATGGTGGTAATTTGGTCTTTTGAACACTGCCTAAAAAAGGCACTATGGGGTGGCAAGAGCATTGGCCAGTATCCGGAAGCCCAGGGGTGACAGATACAGGCCATCTTTGGCAAAGCAGCAAGGTCTGTCAATCATGTCATCCCAGGCAGACAGATACTGGATCCCCTTAGAATGACACCAGAAACTTAGCCATTTGTTGAAATCAATCATTTTCTGCTTGCACTGTGGTATCATTCTGGGTGATGGTGGGATGCTGCTCAGGGCTAGGGTCATACCCACCTGGGCTACATAATCCAAGAGCTCTTCCATGTCTCTTTTCATGTAGTCCAGGGAGGTACATCTCAGGTCACTCACACCCATATGTTATTGACAGAGTCAGATTTGTACCTGTTGTTGAGAGACCTGAGTCTGTGTGTTATGTGGCAGATCCTGGCTCCTAACAGGAAGCTGACTGTAACTTTCTCCTTATTCAACCTAGTGAGTGGGACATCAGTGTGCCTCACTTCGAGTCACCTATGACTAGTGTGTTGGGCATGCTGTTTTGCCTTAGGGGCTTTGGTTGAGTGGCACACTGTTTAGGAGAGTTATTTGTCTCATGATTAGTGTTGTGTTGTGGTGGTCAGGTGCATTTCTGCTTGGAGGTCTCTGCTGTTTGGGTAGATCTTTATTGAGAGCCTCCATGAAGGTGGGTGTGTGGTTTGGGTTTTTATGTGAAGGCAGTGCTGGTGTGTGTTCTGGAGGTATATGTGTTCCATGTGGTGTGGTGCAAGTGTTGACCATCTCCTCTTGACCAGTTATTCCAGTCTTGGCTAGAGAGTGCATGGCTTCCAATTTGGATATATAAGTGCATCTCTCACAAGTCTGAGTGTTGGGATGTAAGAGGAGAGGGTTGTCAGTGTATATGAGGCAGTTGTTACATTGCCTCAGGATGCACAAGTTCATCAGGTTAATAGGAGAAAGCACAGGGAACTGATCTTTAGATATGCCTGGAGGGGTGGGCATTAATAAATACTGGAGCTGTTTCCTTGTAGAACATTTAGTGCTGGTAGCACTTTTGTGTGCTACACAATAATTGCTACAAGAAGTCTGGTAAAGTGCTAAACTAATAAGCTAGTACATACAGTCCTGGATACAGAAAATCTGTATCTGGACTAGATTAGTTACAGGTAAGGTGGGAAACAAGTGCAGATGTGGAGTTTTATACCAGAAAGTTGAAAGAGATGGGAAAAAATGCCCAAACAGCCAATAAGCTACAATTAATGGGCCAGAAACCACTCCTGCTGTGGTAGATAGGCTACCAAGTGCTTACCACTCCCACTAATAAGCTAGAAGGCTTCACTCCAACACAGAAAGCATTGGGGGGCTCAGAGGCTTATAAACAGTCCTGGATACAGCAAATCTGTACCTGGACTAGACTAGTTACAGGAAAGGTGTGAAACAATCGCAAACATGGGCATTTCAACCAGAAAGTAGAAAGAGATGAAAAACTCCCAAAATGGCCAATAAACTACAATTTCTGGGTCAGAAACCACTCCTCCTGTGGTAGATAGGCTATCAAGTGCTTACCACTCCCACTGATAAGCTAGAAGGCTTCCCTCCAACACAGAAAGTCTTGGGAGGTTCAGAAGCTTATAAACAGTCCTGGATACAGCAAATCTTTACCTGGACTAGACTAGTTACAGGAAAGGTGTGAAACAAGCATAAACACTGGCTTTTAAACCAGAAACTTGAAAGTGATGAAAAAACTCCCCAAACGGCCAATAAACTACAATTTCTGGGACAGAAACCACTTCTCTTGTGGTAGATAAGCTAGCTAGTGCTTACCACTCTCACTGATAAGCTAGAAGGCTTTCCTCCAACATAGAAAGGCTTGGGGAGCTCAGAAGCTTATCAACAGTCCTGGATACAGCAAATCTGTATCTGGACTAGACTAGTTACAGGAAAAGGGGGAAACAAGCACAAATGCGGGCTTTTAAACCAGACAGTAGAAAGACATGGAAAAACTGCCCAAATAGTCAATAAACTACAATTTCTGGGCCAAAAAACACTCCTCTTGTGGTAGATAGGCTACCTAGTACTTACCATGCCTACTGATAAGCTAGAAGGCTTCCCTCCAATGCAGAAAGGCTTGGGGAACAAAGAAGCTTATAAACAGTCCTGGATACAACAAATCTGTATCTGGACTAGACTAGTTACAGGAAAGGAGGGAAACGAGAGCAAATGTGGGCTTTTAAAACAGAAAGTTGAAAGAGATGGAAAAACTGCCCAAACGGCCAATAAACTACAATTTATGGCCCAAAAGCCACTCCTCTTGTGGTAGATAGGCTCCCTACTGCTTACCACTCCCAATGATAAGCAAGAAGGCTTACCTCCAACACAGAAAGGCTTGGGGGGCTCAGAAGCTTACCAACAGTCCTGGATACAGCAAATCTGTATCTGGACTAGACTAGTTACAGAAAAGGCAGGAGACAAGCTTAGATTTGTTTTCAGAAAACAGCTAAAAGAGCACTAAAAACAATTCAAGTGCAGTGCAAGCTAGCACACTTGAGTGTGTAGCAGCATGAAAGCAAATACATTTTAAATAAATGCAATTCATTTGAAATGTATTCTGAACTAAATTCAATAGTTGTTTTATTCAATTCTGAACAATTAAGAAGTGCCATAAAATATACTTATCAGCTGAGAAGCTCACTCAGCACACAGTCAGAATGCAAGGAGATTTTGTTTTTAATTAGTAAAGTGCAAGGGGAGGAAGGAGGAACAGAAGATAATTCAAGGTTAAGAACCTAAGTGGGTTGGCCTTCTCAAATGTTCTCTCTATATTAGGTAGAATAAATACTAGACTGGGACGGGTGTCCCAGAACAAATTTAAAGTAGGGGCGGGCAACTGCAAATCCACCAACGATAACAAACACCACAGGAATAGGATGGGTGGGAGGGGGAAAACCAATTTCAGAAGAGATCAGAAACAAAAAAAAAACAATGCCAGCAAATATATAAAAGAATTCAATCAGGCAAAAATTAAGACAATGCAGAACTCTGAAAAGTTAAAGTACCCGTCCCAGTCTAGTATTTATTCTACCTAATATAGAGAGAACATTTGAGAAGGCCAACCCACTTAGGTTCTTAACCTTGAATTATCTTCTGTTCCTCCTTCCTCCCCTTGCACTTTACTATGAATATGCTTCACCTCAAAAAATCTAGATCCCTCAGAACCACAAGGGCGGGAGACTTAAACCTTGACACGGTTATTAATAGAACGTGCTGGAGGGACAGATTCATCACCCAGAGACTCCCTATGCTGTGGAACATAATCCCGGTACATGTGAGGCAGAGCACCTCGCTGGCCTTGTTCAAGAGGAATCTTGACCAATGGATGGGGGATCGCAGATATACCCCAGGGATTACTTCAGTGTCACTGCTTGACAGAGGCACAGCAAAATAATAGGCATAGTTTTATTCAAACTAAAGGGGTGGCGAAAGCCAAATAACTATGGGCTAGGCTTATAAATGCCCTTGGGCAGATAGCCTAGTATGAACCTATGAACCTATGAACCTATGAACCAAGAATTATATTTATCACTGATTATATTTCCAGATTGTTTGGGAGCACTCTTCAGTCAGAACACAATGAGTTTCTAACAGTGAATGCAGGAATTTACAAAGAGGGGCTACTTTAAATCAGCAAGTCTTGAAGCAGCCAGATAACAAAAAAGCTGTTAGACCAGTTTTATAAACTTTAACACCACCACAGAAATAGGGGGGAGAACAAGTTTCAGAAGAGATCAGCAACAAAAAAGAACAAAACAATGCCAGCAAATATATAAAATAATTCAGTCAGCAAATATATAAAATAAATCAGTCAGGCAAAAATTAAGACAATGCATAACTCTGAAAAGTTAAACTGCCAAGAATTGTATTTATCAATGATTATATTACCATACTGTTTCAGAGCACTCTTCAGTCAGAACACAAGGAGTGTCTAACAGTGTATACAGGAATTTAGAAACAGGGGCTATTTTAAATCAGCAAGCATTGAAGCAATCACATAACAAAAACGCTGTTATACCAGTTTTATAAACTTTAACACCATGACAGAAATAGGAGGGGAACCAGTTTCAGAGGAGATCAGAAACAAAAAAAAAACAATGCCAGCAAATATATAAAATAATTCAGTCAGTGAATATATAAAATAATTCAGTCAGCAAATGTATAAAATAATTCAATCAAGCAAAAATGAAGAAAATGCAGAACTCTGAAAAGTTAAAGCACCAAGAATTATATTTATCAGCGATTATATTTCCAGATTGTTTGAGAGCACTCTTCAGTCAGAACACAGGAGTTTCTAACAGTGTATGCAGGAATTTACAAACAGCAGCTATTTTAAATCAACAAGCCTTGAAGCAATCAGATAAAAAAGCTGCTAAACCAGTTTGATAAAGTTTAACACTGCCACAGAATTGGGGTGGGGGGGGGGGGGAACCAGTATCAGAAGAGATCAGGAACAAAAAAAAAAACAATGTCAGCAAATATATAAAATAATTCAGTCAGGAAATATATAAAGTAACTCACTCAGGCAAAAATTAAGACAATGTAGAACTGTGAAAAATTAAAGTGCCAAGAATTATATTTATCAGCGATTATAGTTCCAGATTGTTTGAGAGCATTCCTCAGTCAGAACACAAGGAAATTCTAACAGTGAATGGAGGAATTTACAAAGAGGGGCTATTTTAAATCAGCAAGCCGTGAAGCTATCAGTTAAGAAAAAAGCGTTTAGACCACTTTTATAAACTTTAACTCCACCGCAGAAATAGGGGGGAACCAGTTTTAGAAGAGATGAGAAAAAAAATCACTGCTAGCAAATATATAAAATAATTCAATCAGCAAATATATAAAAAAATCAATCAGGCAAAATTTTAGACAATGCATAACTCTGAAAATTTAAAGTGCCAAGAATTATATTTATTAGCGATTATATTTCCATATTGTTTGAGAGCAATCAGAACAAGTCAGATCAGTCAGAACAAAAGGAGTTTCTAACAGTGTATGCAGGAATTTACAAACGGGCATTTTAAATCAGCAAACCTTGAAGCAATTAAATAATGAAAAAGCTGTTAGACCAGTTTTATAAACTTCAACCATCACAGAAATAAGGGGGGAACTGGTTTCAGAAGAGATCAGAAACAAAAAAAATGCCAGCAAATATATAAAATAACTCAGTCAGCAAATATATAAAATAATTCAATCAGGCAAAAATTAAGACAATGCAGAACAATGAAAAGTTAAAGTGCCATGAATTATATTTATTAGCGATTATGTTTCCAGATTGTTTGAGAGCACTCTTCAGTCAGAACACAGAGTTTCTAATAGTGTATGCAGGAATTTATAAACAGGGGTATTTTAAATCAGCAAGCCATGAAGCAATCAGATAACAAAAAAACTGCTAAACCAGTTTTATAAACTTCAACCACCACAGAAATAAGGGGGGGACCGGTTTCAGAAAAGATCAGAAACAAGAAACAATGCCAGCAAATATATCAAATAATGCAGTCAGCAAATATATAAAATAATTCAAAAAGGCACAAATTAAAACAATGCAGAACTCTGAAAAGTTAAAGTGTGAAGAATTATATTTATCAGCTATTATACTTCCAGATTGTTTGAGAGAACTCGTCAGTCAGAACACAATAAGTTTCTAACAAGGAATTTACAAACAGGGCTATTTTTAATCAGCAAGCTTTGAAGCAATTAGATAACAAAAAAGCTGTTAGGCCAGTTTTATAAACTTTACCACCATGACAGAAATATGGGGGTAACCATTTTCAGAAGACATCAGAAACAAAAAAACAATGCCAGCAAATAGATAAAACAATTCAGTCTGCAAATATATAAAATAATTCAATCAGGCAAAAATGAAGACAATGCAGAACTCTGAAAAGCTAAAGCACCAATAATTATATTTATCAGTGATTATATTTCCAGATTGTTTGGGAGCACTCTTCAGTCAGAACACAAGCAGTTTCTAACAGTGTATGTAGGAATTTACAAACAGGGGCTATTTTAAATCAGCAAGCCTTGAAGCAACCAGACAACAAAAAAGCTGTTAGACCAGTTTTATAAACTTTAACACCACCACATAAATAGGGGGAAACCAGTTTCAGAAGTGACCAGAAGCAAAAAAAATGCCCTCAAATATATAAAATAATTCAGTCAGCAAATATATAAAATAATTAAATCAGGCAAAAATTAAGACAATGCAGAACTCTGAAAAGTTAAAGTGCCAAGAATTTTATTTATCAGCGATTATATTTCCGGATTTTTTTAGAGCAATCAGAACAAGTCAGATTAGTCAGAACAAAAGGAGTTTCTAACAGTGTATGCAGGAATTTACAAACAGGGGCATTTTAAATCAGCAAGCCTTGAAACAATCAAATAATAAAAAAGCTGTTAGACCAGTTTTATAAACTTCAACCACCACAGAAATAAGGGGGGAACCCAATTCAGAAGAGACCAGAAACAAAAAAAAAATGCCAGCAAATACATAAAATAGCTCAGTCAGCAAATATATCTAAAATAATTCAATTAGGCAAAAATTAAGACAATGGAGAACTCAGAAAAATTAAAGTGCCAAGAATGATATTTATCAGTGATTATATTTCCAGATTGTTTGAGAGCACTCTAAAGTCAGAACACAAGGAGTTTCTAACAGTGTATGCTGGAATTTACAAACAGGGGCTATTTTAAATCAGCAAGTCTTGAAGCAATCAGATGACAAAAAATCTGTTAGACCAGTTTTATACACTTAAACAACACCACAGAAATTGGGAGGGGGGCAGTTTCAGAAGTGATCAGAAACAAAAAAACAATGCCAGCAAATATATCAAATAATTCAGTCAGCAAATATGTAAAATAATTCAACAAGGCAAAAATCAAGACAATGCAAAACTTTGAAAAGTTAAAGTGGGAAGAATTATATTTATCACCGATTATATTTCCAGATTGTTTGAGAGTACTCTTCAGTCAGAACACACGGTGTTTCTAACAATGTATGCAGAAATTTACAAACCACAGCTGTTTTAAATCATCAAGCCTTGAAGCAATCAGATAACAAAAAAGCTGTTAGACCAGTTTTATAAACTATAACACTACCACTGAAATAGGAGGGGGACCAGTTTCAGAAGTGATCAGAGACAAAAAAAATACCATGCAAATATATAAAATAATTCAGTCAGCAAATATATAAAATAATTAAATCAGGCCAAAATTAAGGCAATGCATAACTCTGAAAAGTTAAAGTGCCAAGAATTATATTTATTAGCGATTATATTTTCAGATTGTTTGAGAGCACTCTTCAGTCAGAACACAAGGAGTTTCTACTAGTGTATGCAAGAATGTACAAAGAGGGGCATTTTAAATCAGCAAGACTTGAAGCAATCAGATAACAAAAAAGCTGTTAGACCAGTTTTTAAACTTTAACACCACCACAGAAATGGGGGGGGGGGGTCAGTTTCAGAAGAGATCAGAAACAAAAAACAATGCCAGCAAATATATCAAATAATTTAGTCAGCAAATATATAAAATAATTCAATCAGGCAAAAATTAAGACAATGCAAAACTCTGAAAAATTAAAGTGCCAAGAATTCTATTTATCAGCAGTTATATTTCCAGATTGCTTGAGAGCAATCTTCAGTCAGAACACAAGGAGTTTCTAACAGTATATGCAGGAATTTACAAAGAGGGGCTATTTTAAATCAACAAGCTTTGAAGCATTCAGATGACAAAAAAGCTGTTAGACCAGATTTTTAAACTTTAACACCACCACAGAAATAGAAGGGAAGTTTAAAAAGGGATCAGAAATAAGCAAACAAAAAACAATGCCAGGAAATATATAAAATAATTCAGTCAGCAAATAAATCAATAATTCAATCAGGCCAAAATTAAGACAATGCAGAACTCTGAAAAGATACAGTGCCAAGAATTATATTTATCAGCAATTATATTTCCAGATTGTTTGAGAGCACTCCTCAGTCAGAACACAAGCAAATTCTAACAGTGTATGGAGGAATTTACAAAGAGGGGCTATTTTAAAACAGCAAGCCTTGAAGCTATCAAATAACAAAAAAGCTGTTAGACCACTTTTATAAACTTTAACACCACCGCAAAAATAAGGGGGAACCAGTTTCATAAGAGCTCAGAAACAAACAAAAAAAAGCAATGCCAGCAAATATATAAAATAATTCAGTCAGCAAATATATAAAATAATTCAATCAGGCAACAATTAAGGCAATGCAGAACTCTGAAAAGTTAAAGTGCCAAGAATTATATTTATCAGCGATTATATTTCCAGATTGTTTGAGAACACTCTTCAGTCAGAACACAAGGAGTTTCTAACAGTGTATGGAGGAAGTTACAAACAAGGGCTATTTTAAATCAGCAAGCCTTGAAGCAATCAGATAATGAAAAAGCTGTTGACCAGTTTTATAAACTTCAACCACCACAGAAATAAGGGGGGAAGCCATTTCAGAAGAGATCAGAAAAAAAAAAAAAAACAAAAAAAAACAATGCCAGCAAATATATAAAATAACCCTGTTAGCAAATATATAAAATAATTCAATCAGGCAAAAATTAAGACAGTGCAGAACTCTGAAAAGTGAAAGTGCCAAGAATTATACTTATTAGTGATTATGTTTCCAGATTGTTTAAGAGCACTCTTCAGTCAGAACACAAAGAGTTTCTAATATTGTGTGCATTAATTTACAAACAGGGGCATTTTAAATCAGCAAGCCGTAAAACAATCAGATAACAAAAAAACTGTTAGACCAGTTTTTAAACCTTTAACACCATGACAGAAATGTGGGGAACCAGTTTCAGAAGAGTTCAGAAAAGAAAAAAATAAATGCTAACAAATATATAAAATAATTCAATCAGCAAATATATAAAAAAATCAGTCAGGCAATAATTAAAACAATGCAGAACTCTGAAAAGTTAAAGTGCCAAGAATGATATTTATCAGCGATTATTATTCCAGATTGTTTGAGAGCACTCTAAAGTCAGAACACATAGATTTTCTAACAGTGTATACAGGAATTTACAAACAGGGGCTCTTTTAAATCAGCAAGCCTCGAAGCAAACAGATAACAAAAAAAGCTGTTAGACCAGTTATATACACTTAAACAACACCGCAGAATTTGGGCGGGGACCAGTTTCAGAAGTGATCAGAAACAAAGATACAATGCCAGCAAATATATCAATTAATTCAGTCAGCAAATATAGAAAATAATTCAACCAGGCAAAAATTAAGGCAATGTAGAACTCTGAAAAGTTAAAGTTTGAAGAATTATATTTATTAGTAATTATATTTCCAGATTGTTTGAGAGTACTCTTCAGTCAGAACACAATACGTTTCTAACAGTGTATGCAGAAATTTACAAACAGGGTCTATTTTAAATCAGCAAGCCTTGAAGCACTCAGATAACAAAAAAAGCCGTTAGACCAGTTTTATAAACTATAACACCACCACAGAAATAGGAGGGGGGCCAGTTTCAGATGAGATCAGAAACAAAAAAAAAATGCCAGCAAACATATAAAATAACTCAGTCAGCAAATATATAAAATAAATCAATCCAGCAAAAATTTAGACAATGCAGATCTCCGAAAAGTTAAAGTTCCAAGAATTATATTTATCAGTGATTATTTTTCCAGATTGTTTGAGAACACTCTTCAGTCAAAACACAAGGAGTTTCTAACAGTGTATGGAGGAAGTTACAAACAAGGGCTATTTTAAATCAGTAAGCTTTGAAGCAATCAGATAATGAAAAAGCTGTTGACCAGTTTTAAAAACTTCAACCACCACAGAAATAAGGGGGGAAGCCATTTCAGAAGAGATCAGAAAAAAAAAACAAAACAAAAAAAAAACAATGCCAGCAAATATATAAAATAACCCTGTCAGCAAATATATAAAATAATTCAATCAGGCAAAAATTAAGACAGTGCAGAACTCTGAAAAGTGAAAGTGCCAAGAATTATACTTATTAGTGATTATGTTTCCAGATTGTTTAAGAGCACTCTTCAGTCAGAACACAAAGAGTTTCTAATATTGTGTGCAGGAATTTACAAACAGGGGCATTTTAAATCAGCAAGCCGTAAAACAATCAGATAACAAAAAAACTGTTAGACCAGTTTTATAACCTTTAACACCATGACAGAAATGTGGGGAACCAGTTTCAGAAGAGTTCAGAAAAGAAAAAATAAATGCTAACAAATATATAAAATAATTCAATCAGCAAATATATAAAAAAATCAGTCAGGCAATAATTAAAACAATGCAGAACTCTGAAAAGTTAAAGTGCCAAGAATGATATTTATCAGCGATTATTATTCCAGATTGTTTGAGAGCACTCTAAAGTCAGAACACATAGAGTTTCTAACAGTGTATACAGGAATTTACAAACAGGGGCTCTTTTAAATCAGCAAGCCTCGAAGCAAACAGATAACAAAAAAGCTGTTAGACCAGTTATATACACTTAAACAACACCACAGAATTTGGGCGGGGACCAGTTTCAGAAGTGATCAGAAACAAAGATACAATGCCAGAAAATATATCAATTAATTCAGTCAGCAAATATAGGAAATAATTCAACCAGGCAAAAATTAAGGCAATGTAGAACTCTGAAAAGTTAAAGTTTGAAGAATTATATTTATTAGTAATTATATTTCCAGATTGTTTGAGAGTACTCTTCAGTCAGAACACAATACGTTTCTAACAGTGTATGCAGAAATTTACAAACAGGGTCTATTTTAAATCAGCAAGCCTTGAAGCACTCAGATAACAAAAAAAGCCGTTAGACCAGTTTTATAAACTATAACACCACCACAGAAATAGGAGGGGGGCCAGTTTCAGATGAGATCAGAAACAAAAAAAAAAATGCCAGCAAACATATAAAATAATTCAGTCAGCAAATATATAAAATAAATCAATCCAGCAAAAATTTAGACAATGCAGATCTCCGAAAATGCAGAACTCTGACAATTTAAAATTCCAAGAATTATATTTATCAGCGATTATTTTTCCAGATTGTTTGAGAGCACTCTTCAGTCAGAACACAAGGAGTTTCTAACAGTGTATGCAGGAATTTACAAACAGGAGCAATTTTAAATCAGCAAACCTTGAAGCAATCAGATAACAAAAAATCTGTTAGACCAGTTCTATAAACTTTAGCACACCACAGAAATAGGGGGGACCCAGTTTCTGAAGAGATCAGAAACAAAAAAAATGCCAGCAAATATATAAAATAGTCATTTTGCAAATATATAAAATAATTCAATAATGCCAAAAGTAAGACAATGCAGAACTCTGAAAAGTTAAAGTGCCAGGAATTATATTTATTTGCGATTATATTTTCAGATTGTTTGAGAGCACTCTTCAGTCAGAGCACAAGGAGTTTCTATGAGTGTATGCAGGAATTTACAAAGAGGGGCATTTTAAATCAACAAGCCTTGAAGCAATCAGATAACAAAAAAGCTAATAGGCCAGTTTTATAAACTTTAACACCACCACAGAAATAGGGGGGACCAGTTTCAGAAGAGATCAGAAACAAAAAAAAAATGCCAGCAAATATATAAAATAATTCAGTTAGCAAATATACAAAATAATTCAATCAGGCAAAAATTAAGACATTGCAGAACTCTGAAAAGTAAAGTGCGAAGAATTATATTTATCAGCTATTATATTTCCAGATTGTTTGTGAATACTCTTCAGTCAGAACACAATAAGTTTCTAACAGTGTATGCAAGAATTTATAAACAGGGGCTATTTTAAATCAGCAAGCTTTGAAGCAATCAGATAACAAAAACGCTGTTAGACCAGTTTTATAAACTTTAACACCACAATAGAAATAGGGCGGGGGACCAGTTTCAGAAGAGATCAGAAACAAAATAACAATGCCAGCAAATATATAAAACAATTCAGTCAGCAAATATATAAAATAATTCAATCAGGCAAAAATCAAGAAAATGCACAATTCTGAAAAATTTGCATGCCAAGAATTATATTTATCAGTGATTATATTTCCAGATTGCTTGAAAGCACTGTTCAGTCACAACACAATGAGTTCCTAAGAGTAAATGCAGGAATTTACAAATAGGGGCTATTTTAAATCAGCAAGCCTTGTAGCAATCAGATAACAAAAAAGCTGTTAGACCAGATTTATAAACTTTAACACTACAACAGAAATAAGGGGGGGGGGCTGTTTCAGAAGAGATCAGAAACAAAAAATACAATTCCAGCAAATATATAGAATAATTCAATCAGCAAATATATAAAATAATTCAATCAGGCAAACATTTAGACAATGCATAACTCTGAAAAGTTAAAGTGCCAAGAATTATATTTATCAGCAATTATACAATCAGATTGTTTGAGAGCAATCAGAACAAGTCAGATCAGTCAGAACAAAAGGAGTTTCTAACAGTGTATGCAGGAATTTAGAAACAGGGGCATTTTAAATCAGCAAGCCTTGAAGCAATCAAATAATGAAAAAGCTGTTAGACCAGTTTTATAAACTTCAACCACCACAGAAATAAGGGGGGACCAGTTTTAGAAGAGATCAGAAACAAAAAAAAATGCCAGCAAATATATAAAATAACTCAGTCAGCAAATATATAAAATAATTCAATCAGGCAAAAATTAAGACAATGCAGAACTCTGAAAAGTTAAAGTGCCAAGAATGATATTTATCAGTGATTATATTTCCAGATTGTTTGACAGCACTCTAAAGTCAGAACAAAAGGAGTTTCTAACAGTGTATGCAGGAATTTACAAACAGGGGCTATTTTAAATCAGCAAGTCTTGAAGCAATCAGATAAAAAAGCTGTTAGACCAGTTTTATACATTTAAACAACACCACGAAAATGGAGGGGGGCAGTTTCAGAAGTGATCAGAAACAAAAAACAATGCCAGCAAATATATAAAATAATTCAAAAAGGCAAAAATTAAGACAATGCAGAACTCTGAAAAGTTAAAGTGTGAAGAATTATATTTATCAGCAATTATATTTCCAGGTTGTTTGAGAGTACTCTTCAGTCAGAACACAATAAGTTTCTAACAAAGTATGCAGGAATATACAAACAAGGGCTATTTTTAATCAGCAAGCCTTGAAGCAATCAGATAACAAAAAAGCTGTTAGACCAGTTTTATAAACTTTAACACCACCACATAAATAGGGGGAACCAGTTTCAGAAGTGACCAGAAACAAACAAAAAAAATGCCCTCAAATATATAAAATAATTCAGTCAGCAAATATATAAAATAATTCAATCAGGCAAAAATTAAGACAATGCAGAACTCTGAAAAGTTAAAGTGCCAAGAATTATATTTATCAGTGATTATATTTCCAGATTGTTTTAGAGCAATCAGAACAAGTCAGATCAGTCAGGACAAAAGGAGTTTCTAACAGTGTATGCAGGAATTTACAAACAGGGGCATTTTAAATCAGCAAGCCTTGAAGCAATCAAATAATAAAAAAAAGCTGTTACACCAGTTTTATAAACTTCAACCACCACAGAAATAAGGGGGGGGGCCCATTTCAGAAGAGATCAGAAACAAAAAAAATGCCAGCAAATATATAAAATAACTCAGTCAGCAAATATATATTAAATAATTCAATCAGGCAAAAATTAAGACAATGCAGAACTCGGAAAAATTAAAGTGCCAAGAATGATATTTATCAGTGATTATATTTCCAGATTGTTTGAGAGCACTCTAAAGTCAGAACACAAGGAGTTTCTAACAGTGTATGCAGGAATTTACAAACAGGGGCTATTTTAAATCAGCAAGACTTGAAGCAATCAGATGACAAAAAGCTGTTAGACCAGTTTTATACACTTAAACAACACCACAGCAAGAAGTGATCAGAAACAAAAAAACAATGCCAGCAAATATATCAAATATTTCACTCGGCAAATTTATAAAATAATTCAACGAGGCAAAAACTAAGGCAATGCAGAACTCTGAAAAGTTAAAGTGGGAAGAATTATATTTATCAGCGATTATATTTCCAGATTGCTTGAGAGTACTTTTCAGTCAGAACACAATAAGTTTCTAACAGTGTATGTAGGAATTTACAAACAGGGGCTATTTTAAATCAGCAAGACTTGAAGCAATCAGATAAGAAAAAAGCTGATAGACCAGTTTTATAAACTATAACACTATCACTGAAATAGGAGGAGGACCAGTTTCAGAAGTGATCAGAAACAAGAACACAATGCCAGCAAACATATCAAATAATTCAGTCAGCAAATATATAAAATAAATCAATCAGGCAAAAATTTAGACAATGCAGAACTCTGACAATTTAAAGTGCCAAGAATTATATTTATCAGCGATTATTTTTCCAGATTGTTTGAGAGCACTCTTCAGTAAGAACACAAGGAGTTTCTAAAAGTGTATCCAGGAATTTACAAACAGGGGCTATTTTAAATCAGCAAAGCTTGAAGCAATAAGATAACAAAAAAGTTGTTAGACCAGTTTTATAAACTTTAGCACACCACAGAAATAGGGGGGATCCAGTTTCAGAAGAGATCAGAAACAAAAAAAATACCATGCAAATATATAAAATAATTCAGTCAGCAAATATATAAAATAATTCAATCAGGTCAAAATTAAGACAATGCAGAACTCTGAAAAGTTAAAGTACCAAGAATTATATTTATTAGCAATTATATATTCAGATTGCTTGAGAACACTCTTCAGTCAGAACACAAGGAGTTTCTAATAGTGTATGCAGGAATTTACAAAGAGGGGCATTTTAAATCAGTAAGCCTTGAAGCAATCAGATAACAAAAAAGCTGTTAGACCAGTTTTTAAACTTTAACACCATGACAGAAATGGGGGGATCAGTTTCAGAAGAGATCAGAAAGAAAAGATCAGTGCTAGCAAATATATAAAATAATTCAGTCACCAAATATGTAAAAAAAAAAACAATCAGGCAATAATTAAGACAATGCAGAACTCTGAAAATTTAAAGTGCCAAGAGTGATATTTATCAATGATTACATTTCCAGAATGTATGAGAGCACTCTTCAGTCAGAACACAAGATGTTTCTAACAGTGTATGCAGGAATTTACAAATGGGCTATTTTAAATCAGCAAGCCTTGAAGCAATCAGATAACAAAAAAGCTATTAGACCAGTTTCATACACTTAAACACCACCACAGAAATAGGGAGGGGACCAGTTTCAGAAGAGATCAGAAACAAAAAAAACAAACAAATGCCAGCTAATACATAAAATAATTTAGTCGGCAAATATATAAAGTTTTTTACAGTATAACACCACCACAGAAATAGGGGGACAACCAGTTTCAGAGGAGATCAGGAACAAAATAACAATGCCAACAAATAAATAAAATAATTAAGTCAGCAAATATATAAAATATATAAAATAATTCAATCAGGCAAAACATAAGACAATGCAGAACTCTGAAAGGTTTCTGAAAAGTTAAAGTGCCAAGAATTATATTAATCAGTGATTATATTTCCAGATTGTTTGAGAGCTCTCTTCAGTCAGAACACAATGAGTTTCTAACAGTGTGTGCAGGAATTTACAAACAGGGGCTAATTTAAATCAGCCAGCCTTGAAGCAATCAGATAACAAGAAAGGAGTTAGACTAGTTTTATAAATGTTAACACCACCACAGAAATAGGGGGAATGAGTTTCAGAAGAGTTTAGAAAAAAACAATGCCAGTAAATATATAAAATAATTTAGTCAGAAAATAAATAAAATAATTCAATCAGGCAAAAATTAAGACAGTACAAAGCTCTGAAAAGTTAAAGTGCCAATAATTATATTTATCAGCGATTATATTTCCAGATTGTTTACGTGCTCTCTTTAGTCAGAACACAAGGAGTTTCTAACAGTGTATGTAGGAATTTAAAAACAGGCTATTTTAAATCACCAAGCCTTGAAGCAATCAGATAAAAAACGGTTTGACCAGTTTTATGCACGTTAACACCACAACAGAAATAGGGGGTGCCATTTTCAGAAGAGTTCAGAAACAAAAAAAACAATGCCAGTAAATATATAAAATAATAGATTCAGCAAATATATAAAATAATTAAATCAGGCAAAAATGAAGATAATGCAGAACTCTGAAAAGTGAAAGTTCCAAGAATTATATGTATCAGTGAATATCTTTCCAGATTGTTTGATAGTACTCTTAAGTCAGAACACAAGGAGATTCTAACAGTGTGCGCAGGAATTTAAAAACAGGGGCTAATTTAAATTAGCCATTCTTGAAGCAATCAGATAACAAGAAAGGTGTTAGACCAGTTTTATAAATGTGTAACACCAGCACAGAAATGGGTGGAACCAGTTTCAGAAGAGATCAGAACCAAAAAACAATGCCAGCAAATATATAAAATAATTTAGTCAGCAAATATATAAAATAATTTAATCAAGAAAAAATTAAGACAATACAGAACTCTGAAAAGTTAAAGTGCCAAGAATTATATTTATCAGCGATTATATTTCCAGATTGTTTGAGAGCACTCAGTCAGAACACAAGGTGTTTCTAAGAGTGTATGCAGGAATTTACAAACAGGGGCAATTTTAAACCAGCAAGTCTTGAAGCAATCAGATAACAAAAAAGCTGTCTGACCAGTTTTATAAACGTTAACTCCACCACAGAAATGGGGGGGGGGGGGTGAACCAGTTTCAGAAGAAATCAGAAACAAAAAAACAAAGCCAGCAAATATTTAAATTAATTCAGTCAGCAAATATATAGCATAATTCAATCAGGCAAAAACTAAGACAATGCATAACTCTGAAGAGTTAAAGTGCAAGAATTATTTTGTCAGTGATTATATTTCCAGATTGTTTGAGATCTCTCTTCAGTCAGAACAAAAGGAGTTTCTAACAGTGTATGCAGGAATTTAGAAACGGGCATTTTTAATCAGCAAGCCTTGAAGCAATCAGATAAAAAAGCTGTTAGACCAGTTTATAAACTTTAACACCAAAAAAGAAATAGGGGGGTCCAGTTTCAGAAGAGATCAGAAACAAAAAACAATGCCAGCAAATACATAAAATAATTCAGTCAGCAAATATATAAAATAATTCAATCAGGCAATAATTAAGACAATGCAGAACTCTGAAAAGTTAAAGTGCCAAGAATGATATTTATCTGCGATTATATTTTCAGATTGTTTGAGACCACTCTTCAGTCAGAACACAAGGAGTTTCTAACAGTGTACTGTCAGGGGTTTCAATGGTTGTCCCTAAACATTTTTCTCAGAATCTTAAGTTTTGTCTGATGGTTTCCATAGGGGAATCCCCTGTAAATACTTAAATTTTGTGAAGAAAGTCTCAACCTTTAGTTCATGTTTTGTTGTCAGGGGTTTAGACATTTAGTTATGAGGGTGATCTGTTAAAATTTTTCCTCAAACGGCCATCTCTTGTCAAGTTGTTTTAAGCGCCACTAACCACTTGCCAGATGTCTTTTTTGGTTGACAATCAGTCTTGGGTCTGTATGGAGATTTCCTGCTTTGTTTTCAGTTTTATTGGTGTTGGCATATGTCTTTACCTCACAGATAAAAGGTACAGGGTCTGATTCTGACCTCTGATTATTGGCTATGCTTGTAATAGTCTACGGACAAATAGTGTAGTATTTACTATTAACCTTCTTCTTCTTCTTCTTCTTTTGGCTTTTCTTGGTTAGGGGTCACCACAGTGGAACAATGGACTGCAGAATAATTGGCAGTGGAGTTTTATGGTGTCAAGTTGCCAGCTCAGCCCCCAACCTTCCACCAAAGGCACACACATGCACACATTCACACCTATGGCCAACTTAGAGTGTCCAATCCACCTACAGCATGTCTCACGCGACCACAGGGAGGACATGCAGACTCCGCACAGAATGTACCCCAGCCAAGAATCAATCTGGAGAACCTTTTGCTGTGAGGTGGCAACGCTAACAGCTGCACCACCATGACAGCCCAGTATTTAAGTATTTTCCTGCTAACCTGTGAACCAAAAATGTAGTGCTTGTGCATAAAAGTGTTTTGAGGGGATGAAGCTGGTGTGTTTGGTGCTTGTCAATAAAACAATTTACTTTGGAAAGTTTTTTTTTTTTCAGATGGTAAAACTGACTCCTCTCGACCCCGCTGTAGAATTGCGAAGCTCCTGAAAGTTACCCAGGATACTTTTGCTTTCACTTCATCTTCATCATTGCCTCAGCCACTGGTGAATGACTCTGCTGTGGCAATCAGTTGCTCTTCGGAGTACTCTTCTTTCTCTCTCTCAGTCCCTCTGATGTTATTCCTCAAGAAGCCACTAGGAGGCAGGCAAATCCTATGTGACTGTTCAATTAACCTTGTTGGGCAAGAGATAGCCACCCTTGCCATCATCAGGGAAGGGACCAAGGGATGCTCTTCCATTAAGCTGCTCTCAGGAGCTTCCTTCTCAAAGACAGGGCTGTCCTTTTAGCTGCTGTTTTTCTGGGGGGGGGGTCCCCTCAGAAAAAGGAAACAGAAAAATAGGGATTTTTTCCCTCCTAAACCCATGGGGTAAATTGATTAAATTTTGCAAAAGGTTTATTTACGGACTTTCAATCTTCTAATACTGAGCAGGCTCATTCTTTTAAAAGGAGAATATTTTACTCTCTCTCTCTCTCTCTCTCTCTCTCTCTTATTGGTTCAGGGGTTCATAGGTGTATACATGGCTAATGACAACAGGGTCTTTTTAAGCCTAGCCATGCATCCCAAATCTCTGACAAGTTCTGGTATCCTTGATAAGTATAAGCAGGTTCTTGTGAGATGGAACATTTACAGGCTGCTTGTGTCCATTTGAAACATAGTTACCAAACCAGGGATGGATTTCCTGTTCCCCATCCAACTGTCCTTGTTACACTTGAATAGGGTTATGGAGGAACTGTGGTTCTCATGGATGGGTAGCCTGTTCCAGAAATGTAGTACTAGTGTTTGGGATACATACCTGTCTCTCCAGCAAGTCCAATTTATATCACAGGCAAGGTTTAAGTCTTTAGAATGCGTAATTCAAGATGTCCATCAGAGTAAGTTCTGACAATGTCTTGTATGTCAGGCATAAATCTCCCTTCAACAGTCTGCAGGAGATAGAATACAGGAATAGGGCTAAGAGGTGATCTGCACTGGACATGTTACTTATGCCATTTATTCTTTTAGTGAGGAACTTCCGTGGACATTCCAATTGTTAGATGTACCTAGTTAGGTACATACTGAAGGGGTCATTGTACTCAATGATAGGTCTGATGACTACTAAATAAAAATAAAGCAATGACCTCCTTGGACCTAGATGTCATACCTTTGTTTATGAGTTGCAAAACATAGAATGATTTCCTCACTACTGTAGTATGTGATGGTCAAAAGCTAGATTACTGACTATGCGTGCCACCAAGTCCCTAACAACTGGGTCGACTCTTAGGGGTGAGCTGTCAATATGATAGTTTCCAGGAGTGGATGACTTCCCAAAGGATAATATTGTGCATTTCCTGGCATTTAGGTTTAGTTCATGGCTCTGACACAAGTTATTTGTCTGTGTCAGCCCTTCCTGGAAAACATTTGCATCAGTGGGAGATTCTGTGACTGCTCTTGATTTGAAATCATCTGCAAGTTTAGTTAGCTAGAGGCCCCTGACATTGGCCTTGACTTCAGAGAAGTAAATGCCAAAACTGAGTGGTCCTAGGACCAATCCTGGGGGGCTCTGCTTGTGACTGGCCTC
Source organism: Protopterus annectens (assembly GCF_019279795.1). Classification (NCBI taxonomy): domain Eukaryota; kingdom Metazoa; phylum Chordata; order Ceratodontiformes; family Protopteridae; genus Protopterus; species Protopterus annectens. The sequence goes on along the minus strand of NC_056731.1, from coordinate 763,601,099 downwards.
TTTATAGAGGCAGTCTCCCCAGTTTTAACTTCCTGGGTGCTATGAACCAGTTAGCTATCTACTGGGTGATAAGGGTTTTTATCTAACGTTTTGAATTTGTCAACATGCCCAAGTGGGGTATTGTGTCAAATGCAACAGCCAGGTCAAGGTAGGCAGTATAAATTGTTTTGCCCTCATGCACTGCTTTGGGAACTTCTCAAAGTCCACCAGATTGGGTAGGCATAACCTGCCCTTGATGAAACCATATTGGGTTGAGTTCTATGTTTGGAGGTTTCCTATGTCATTACTGATTATTTCCATGATAATTCTTTCCATAGCTTTGCATATGAGACAAGTGAGACTTATGGGTCTGTAGTTTACAGGGTCTGTAGATGGCCCACCTTTGTGCAGAGGGATGACTGTTGCTGTTTTCCATTCGTGAGGCAAGTAGCCTGTTTGGAGGCTACAGTTAAATAGCAATTCCAGATGGCCTAATAGGTCATGTTTCATGTTATTTAAGAGGCATCCTGAGATATTGTCTTGGCCTATCAATGCAGTGCTCTTGGCCTTAGAGAGAGTATTGAGGGCTTGCTCCCTAGTGATAGTAGGGGAAGTTATATTTGATGGTATTTGCTGAGTAGAGGTTTAGAGGGAGAGTGGGGTAAAATTAGAGATGAATTTGTCTGCCAGTAGGTTTGGTATATCCTCTGGCTTGGGTCTATATCACATCATCGAAAACACTATTCAGCGAACACCTATTCATTGACCTCAAAACAGTGAATGCTCATTTCATCAATCTGACACATCAAAAATTTTCCCAGGGCAATTAGTTAGCTGTCCAGCATTCCAAGCAATATACACAGCACAGTATATCAACCCACCAAAGTGAAGGCTATGCCACCAACACCCCCCCCCATACCCCCCCTACTTGTATATACCAACTCTAGTGGGGAAAAGGGCAGCTTCCGAATGTTGGACTGCTAACTCTTTGCCCTGGTAAATATGTTCGCTGATGTGAACAATTGATAAAAAGGTGTTCGCTGTTTTGGGCTTGACAAATAGGTTTTCGCTGAACAGTGTTTTTGATGATGTGATATAGACCCACTCTAGCTCAGTATGGGGCTGCATTAACAATGAGCTCTGCACACAGTTATATATTGCCTTGAGGCTGAAAGATACTTACCTTCATATCCCTATTCACCCTTTCTTCTGGAGGTTTTTACATTTCTCTGTGTCTTCCTCACATTTTTAGTTCTCTGCTTTGCAGTTTGATCTTTCTACTGCCCCAAGGGTATTCACAAAATGCCTAGCTCCTGTGATTGCCTTCTGCAGGCACCAAGGTATTCAGATTATTCCTTATCTAGATAACATGTTGCTTTAGGCACCTTTTTCCAGTTGATTGTTGCAGGACCTGCAATTCACCATCTGTCTTCCTCAAATTCTGGGGTTTACTATCAACTTCCAAAAGTCTGTCCTGATTCCCTCTCAGGATCATGTGTATCTGGGTTCAGATGGTGTCAATGTTGGCCTCTCTTCCATCTTCAAAGGTATTCTCATTGACAGCCTTCTTTCAGTCTCTTCTTCCCCTGACTGCCATGCCAGCCAGGGAGTTTCTTCAGACCCTGGGATTCATGACCTCTTCTATTCCATTGCTTCCTCTTGCCAGACTGTATATGTAAAAGCTTCAATGGTACCACAAGTCAGTTTGGCTGCAGCATTGCCACCCTTTGAATGTCAGTGTACCTCTCCTTCCCTGTCTTAAGAAGGAATTTGAATAGTAGATTCGACAGTTTGCTCTCAACCCAGGCCAGACCTTTCAGCCTCCAGTCCCTTCTCAAGAGCTGTTTACAGATGCCTTGGACATGGGGTGGGGGGCATCTCTTGGCCACCTGAAAGTTCAGGGTCTTTGGTCTCCCCATCAGAAGTCAGAGTATATCAACATCAAAGAGATGAGGGCTCTGATTCTGACCCTTCTGGATTTCCAACCCATGTTTTCTCCAGGCCCCTTGAAGGTGCAGACAGATAACATTACAGTGATGTGGTACATCAACAAGCATGGGTGCAAAAAATCTTACCTCCTCTGCAAAATGGTACTTCAGGCTTGGGATGTCATTCTCAGTTATCAGTTAACTCTTCAGGCAACATACATTCCTTCAGAGCACAATGATGTTTGGCAGATTCTCTGAGCAGGTCCAAAACAGAGGTTCATGAACGGATGCTTCACAGAGATGTGTTTCTGGACATTTTCCATCGGTGGGGTATTCCTCAAGTAGATCTTTTTTCCTTCCCTCTGAACAGGCAGCATCATCTTTCATGTTCCAGAGTGCCATGCATACCTCTCAACTTCTTAGCGCAAGAAATCTGGACAAAGCCTGACAGAATGGGGGGGGGGGGGGGGTCCAAAAATAGGGACATATTTTAAATAATGCTCTTATAAACTTTAAAAGTTGCTAGAATAACAGGATTTAAGTTAGAATGCATTGTCTAAAGGATATGTCTGAAACCCAAATGCATGTCAGTATTTAGTGACTTTAATCCTTAGATCTTCCCAGTGATTTGTCAAAAATACACAAGTTTTATGAGGAACAGACCAAAAATATGAGGCAAACCATGGACATTCTGTGAAAATCTGTACAGTTGAGAGGTATGGTGCCATGCCATCTGGCCTGAAAGATGGACACCCTTTCATTTACTCAGAAGTGGAGCTTTCTTTATGCTTTCCCTCCTCTTCCTCTATGTCCAACAGTCCTGCAGAAGATTCAGTTGGACTACCCAAAAATATTGCTAGTGTCGCCCTTTTGGCTGAGACAGCACAGGCTTCCCCTCTTAATACATCTGGCCAGGGGCAATCATCACAAGTTACCTCAGCGGCTGGATCTCCTCACACAGGACAAGGAGTCTCTTATCCATTCCCACTTGGCCACTGTACAATTGACATTATGGGTGATAGGGTTTTGATCCCTTTCAGGTACCTCTTTTCTGAGGACATGCTCAGAGTATTACAGGATGCAAGGTAATCCTCAACCAGAACATCTTACATGTCCAAATGGAAAAGATTTTCCGTCTAGTGCCATGCTCATAACTTTGACCCTTTTTCAGTGGGTGTCCCTCTGGTCTTCTCTTATTTGTGTGAGTTGTTCCAGTCTGGCTTAGCCTATTCTTTTGTGAAGACCCATTGTCAGCCACTTCTGTTTGTCTGCCTTTGTCTCCTCCATTGACTTCTCATTTTAAGGTCAAACAATTTCTTAAAGGCATCCTGCATATTAGGCCTCCAAGAAAACCTATTCCTCCTCCTTGGGACCTTAATTTTCTTTTGGAAAAACTGATTCAGGCTCCCTTCTCCTCGGTTTACAAATGAGAGAGTCCTGCATACCTTGGATTTGCATGGACAGCTCAGGTACAATTTGGATAAAATTAGAATTATTCATAAGTCTTATCAGCTTTTTGTTTCCTTCCATCCCAGGTCTTTGGGTTTGACTGTTTCTAAGCAAACTATCTCCTCCTGGATATCTAAGGCCATTTATTTTTGTTATTCTTTTCATAGCAAGTCTCTGTCTGCTTCTGTTAGAGCTCATCCCACTAGAGCTTTTGCCTCTTATGGTGCCTTCTTCAAGGGGTTGGACACTAATTCCATCTTTGAAGTTGCTACTTTGTCTTTTATGCATAACTTTAATAAGCATTATAAATTTGATATTGTTTCTAGGGCCACAGCAGGTTTTGCTGAAACGATTTTATGTGGGTTTGTTGTGGGCTCTTCTCAACCCTCACTATCCATTCTGTTTCTTGAGCTTTTTTACTCTCCTTTCTTTAATGAATACTGCAACAGTGATATAAAAGGGTATAGACAGTTGGGTAAAATCTTACCATAACAGTAGATGTCCTTCTCTTCACTATTGCAATATTCACTACTTCCATCCCCATCTTGTTTAGTCTGCATTTTTTACTATTGGATGTGTGTGGACTCATATGTTCTGTGATGACTGTTCCCTTCTGGGGCAATTCAGTTCTGGGTAGTTGTGTCTGTATGTCCCTTTCATTCCCTATGTTCCGTGCAGGGAGGATAAATGTGATGTATGCCACAAACAAGATCTCTTTAAGCTTATCTATACTGGCTGAGAGATGGGCTGACTGTGGTGGGACATCCCTTCTTTAATGAATACTGCAACAGTGAAGAGAAGGGCATCTACTGGATTAGCTGCGGTTCAGGCTTTATTTTTACTTCAAAGGAGACCATTTTGTGGTCTGATTTTACCAGAGAAGACATTATACTAAGTTGTGTGCAGCACTCTTCCATATTAGTGAGGACCAGATCCAATATATTTTGGCCCCTGGCTGGCATATTGACAGTCTAGTCCAGAGATTTTGTTTCTACAAAATTCAGGAATTTCTATGCCTGCATATTTGGTGTTGTATATGATTTCCAGTTAATAGTGGGTAAATTCTCAGGTACCGATTCCCTGTAGGAAGGCAGGATTTAGACTGAGAATGTATTTCTCAGGTTTCACAGGTTTCACAGGTTTCCTCTTTTCATAATGGGGAATTTGATTTTAAGGAATGTTATTCCTCTAATTCTCCTCTGGATGGGTTGTCTTGTCCTGAAGCTATTTCCAAAATAAATGACTTGTTTCAATGAGACCAAAAAAGAAATTCAAGAATCTCAGCAAAGATATGATGATGTTGTTACAAGTGGAATTTCCTCAATCTGCACCTGTTCCTCCTGAGTCACCAGCTCTAAGGGATCATTTTTCAGCAGGTTGTAATTTGCCTGGCAGTCAGTCATGTAGTCCAGGAAAGTCAGATAGATTGTATAAGGTGCCCCAGACACACAAATCCCTTTTTGCTAACCCCAGATCATATCCTACAGTAATTTTTCTGTCAAAGTCAGCTTAATCAAACCCATTACAGCAGCTATCACTATGCCTTCTGTCAAACTGAGAAGGCCTTTGATAGGTCTGGGAAGAAAGCTTATTCTTCCTCCACCTTGACCTTCAGAATAGTGCATTGTCAGGATCATATGTCTAAATTTTTGCTGGCTTCCTTTGACAATAGGATGAAATGCATTGCAGAGTTACCTTCATTAGAAAATAAAGCATTTCTAAGTTCTGCTTTATTTCCTGTATCTCAGATAACCAAACATTCTTTAAAATGTGCTTATGATATTGCTGATGATGCATCCAAAGCGTCTGCTACTGACTCTGTAAAGAGAAGCTGTGCCTGACTACATTCTCAGAGTTTGCTAGAGGATGTAAAAGCTGAAATTCTGAATGTTCATCTGGATAGAGGAGTATTATCTGGACCTAGCATTGCCACTTATCTGTTTTTTTTCTGGACTTTCTGGAAGTCGAACCAATTGTCCAGTAGTCAGGAAAACACTGCACAAACTCCAGCATTCTGTTTAAAAAAAGAAAAAGACTGTTGGAGTTTGTTAAATCAACAGAAAGAAGGAATCACAAATGGAAAATAGGGCATTCTCCCTCATCTGATGTCACAATGACTTCATGAAATGGGTGGAAAGTGGGTGAGGAAGGGAGGAGATGAGTGGGATTGTGAGAGATGTGAGGGCTTTGGCCATGGTCTGGTTTTAGCCTCAACAAAAGGTGGCAACCCTATTTGGACAATCCTCTGCTAAGGTCCTTAAAAGGTTCGAACAAAGAGGAAAGTTAATTTAGGGGATTACTCAGATTTTTCAAACCTCCTTTCAAAAATATAACAGAAACCTTTCTTCAAGTTTAGGCTCCTCTTTTTGGAAGCAAAACACATTTTCCTAACAATGCCCTGATAAGCAAAAATTCAGAAAGCAGTGATAGGAAAGTTCAAAGAACAAATGAAAGCACTCCCAAAGCCGAGGACAAACTAAGAAAGCAGACTGATTATTTCTCCCCTCAAGTGATTCCCTCTACGCACTCAGGAAATCTTATAAAGGTATCCCAGTGTCTGGCTTTTCTCCCTCCTCTTTGGTACCATATAACATCAAACACTTGGGTTTTGAAAATCATCCAGAGATGTTACAACTTGCAGTGAAATTCCCTTCCTATTTTCCAAGGGATTCTTCCACATCCACCAAATCTGAGCTCACTGTTTTCTCCTATTCTAGATCAGATGCTGTCTTATGGTAAAAGAGGATGCTCCCCCAGAACTGAAAGGGAATGGATTGTATACAAGGATATTTTTCTTGTTAAGGAAACAAGGAACCTAGAGACATGTCCTAGACCTTTTTTTTCTAAACCTTCACATCAAAATCCCAACATTCCTGTCATTCCACCTTATACTTTTTTAGTAACCTTGAATTTAAAAGATGCCTATCATTACAGTTCCATCCTAGAAGAATTCAAATACATTTTACATTTTTTTTTGTGTGTGTGGTTCACATTTTCATTTCTGTGCTTTGTCTTTTAAGATATCTACATCTCCAAGAGTGTTTACAAAATGTTTGGCTCCTGCAGTTGCCCATTGCAGGTTGAAATGCATTGCCATTTTCGCATAAACAATTTTCTGATATTTGCATAAATCTTCACAGGCTGTCAAGAATCTCTGGCTTCAGCATTAAACCTCTTTGTAAGTCTTGAATTTCAGGAGAACAAAGAGAAATCATTTTCTTTTCTAGATGAAAGTGCTTCTTGGATGTCTCCTGGAAACATCTCTAATGATGGCTTTTCTCTCATTACAAATGGAAAGTTACAAGGAACAGATTCTGCAATTTTTCCAACCAGACAATATCTGAAAATTTTCACATACTATCTTTTTACTTGTATTGTAGTTTTTGTAAAATCTTCTAAATATTATTCTCAGTAATGTTTTTGTTTTTGTACATCCTCTAAATATTGTAAAACCTGCTAAATATCGTTCTCTGTAAAATTCTTGTAACCATTTTCTTGTAACTGGTTATGGAGCTTTTCTCCCTGGGCCTCCGCTGAAAATGGGCTCCCACCCAGACTGCCTAACCCGGTAAATAAAAGTAAAATAAATAAATAAATTCTAGGTGTCAAAGGAAAAAACTTCAAAGAACAATACACGTAAGGTTCAGGTTAAGGCACTTTAATTCTTGCGGCAAGGAGACAAAAACATGCAAATACAGAGTTTGTCTGATTAGTAACAGGAAGTGAAACCATTATTATACTATTTTACAAAGCATTGCCTTCTAAAGCTGACGTAATTAAATATAAGCCTACTATATTGTTTTTCACAGCAGATGTTGTTCAATATTTTCTGCTGACATGATATTACATTTCTAGATTTGTGAGAAACTTTTCAAAAAATAACATGGCCTTGGAGACCACTAGCTAGTTGCGATTATTCCTACAGTGCTGTGTTACATTTCAAGGTACTCTGCCTATTCAAGCACAAAGCAAACACTGATTATAGTTCATATTCTTCAAGCAGTCTTTGTTCTACTTATCTATTCTTCCTGCAGCTGTGTATGTTCTCATAGCACAGACAGGGCTAATTGTCTAAGTTTAATAACAGTATAGAAAGCAGTATTGTTCTATTCATTATTTTCCTAACCTAGCAGAAAATCATCCGCTTCTCAGTTAATTTCCTAAGACGTAAACAAGATTTTAGCTGTGCTGACAAAATACAAGGTCAGAAAGCATTTGCAGTTTATATGGATTTATGCAGCATGAAATAGAATAAATGTGTTAACCCTTTTGGGCCTTTAAAAGCACTAATACACACATTAATACACATTTTTCTAACACTAGGTTTCATGGTAGCTAATATTCTTATGTTTCCTTTAGCCAAATTTTACATGAGGAAGATTTAACAGTATGTCAAACTGGTTTGGATTCAGCACCAGCACCCCATTTCTCTTCAAATTCTAGTGCTGGGATTTGTGAAAAAGGAAATACTCTGGTGGGTGAATCAGTTGTCTCTCAATCCAGGGCTTCCTTTTTCTCTGCCTTTCTCCTTCCCTGTTCCTACTCAGTCAATAACCACAGATGTTTCAGATTTTCACTGGGTAGTAGTAGCCAGCCAAGGAATGAAAGTATAGGGCTTCTGAAACAAGCAAGACAAGTTAAAACACATGAAAGTCAAGAACTAATGATGCAAATAAATGCTCTCAAATCTCTTAATCGTTAGTGATTACAAACAATACCACAGTGGTATGGCATGTAAACAAACAGGGAAAACCAGGTCCTATCCCCTTTGTAGACTAGCTACGGTAGCCTAGGATCTAGAGACACATTTCAGTTTGAACCACAAGGCTACCTATATTCTGTCAGAGTAAAACATTGTTGCAAACAAGCTGTGCAGGACCAGGGCAGATCCTCATAAATGGATATGGAACCCAGGCGTCTTATGGAACAGGTCCTTTTGTGGGGAACTCCTCTAGTAGATCTATTTGCCTCCAGCCCCAACAGACAGTTAAAAAAATTCTGCTCCAGGACTTCTTGCAATCAGGTCTGAAAGACAAAGGCATGGTCATTCCTATGAGCAGGAATGTTCCTATATCCCTTTCCACACTTTGCTCTGATAATCAGGGTTCTTTTAAAGATTCAGAAGGACTTCTCAAAGATAACTGTGGTGACCCCCATTTGGCAGCCCAAGGGCAATTACCACAAATTTTCTCATAGAATAGATTTACTTACACAAGACAGCAGCTGTCTGATACACTCCAACCTTCAACTTCTTCAACTGACTGTGTGGAGTGAGGACATGCAGAAGGTATTAAAGGAGGCAAGGGAACCTGCTACCAGAGAATCATATATGAGTAAGTGGAGGAGATTTTCGAGTTGGTACCAACCCAAGAACCAGGTCCATATTAAGGCCCAGATGCCTCTGGTTCTGCAATATTTGGGTGAGTTATTATCCTCTGTTATTTCTTAATATTATATTAGGATTTGTTTTTTGGTTACACCTGCTTGTCTGCCCTTGGATTCCCCATTGATACTCCATCTCAAATCAAACAGTTTTTAAAAGGGGTTTTGCATATCTGTCCAATTGTTTGACTGCCCCTTGGGATATTAATTTTGTATTGAAAAAAAATTACTTTTTCTTTTTGAGAAAGATCATGAGGCTGAATTGAGGTTCTAATCTTGGAAAACAGTATTATTGATTGCTCTGTTGTCTGTAAGAAGAGCGTCTGAGTTACAAGCTTTAATAATGAGTCATCCCTATCTCATTTCTCATAAAGATAAGCTTACTTTCAGAGCAACTCCTTCCTTACTTTATGCCTAAGGTTGTTTCAAAGTTTACATTGAGCCAGGCCATTCAGCTTTCAGTTGTTTTTTTTGTAGAACCCAAAAATGAGAGAGCAAGACTTCTTGAAAGTTTGTAGACTTCTGCAAACTCTGGATGTCCATAGACAACTTGGATACTATATTGACAGAAGTAAAACCTTCAGGATTGCTGACTAGCTGTTTATTTCCTATCAAGGTAAGAAAATGGAAGCAGTGTCAAAACAGATAACTTCTGAAAGGGTGTCCCAGGCTATAGCCGTTGTTATCACCATAATAAGACACTTTCAGGAAAACTTAGGGCCCACTCTACCGGTGCTTTGGCTACTTCTGCAGCATTTTGAAAAGGCGAGACTCGAAATAAACTAGAGACAGCAACTTGGTTATCTGTCCACTCCTCTTTGCCAAGCACTACAAACTAGGATCCAACTCTAAGTTCAGAGCATGCTTTGCTAGTACTATTTTTCAGGGTCTCCTCCATCTTCCTCCTCTGTTGATATTCATCTTGTATGACTTAGGCTACCAAAGCAGTGATCTGATGATGACCACATTACAGCTGTGTAAGTACCCTTACCATAACAGTAAATGTTTGAATAGATTACTACTGCAGTAGCTGCCCCCTCTGTCAATCATTTTTATGCCAGGGTGTGGGATTTTTATTGCTATGGACCTTATTTAGTAGGGCTCTAGTCCCATACCTCAACCTCTTAGAGCAAGAAATCTGGACAAAGCCATAAGTAAAAGTGGGACAGAGACCCACAAATAGGGAGAATTTGTAAATATTGCTCGTACAAACTTAGAAAGTTGATAGAATAACAGGTTTTACATTGGCATGAATTTTCCGGAGGGCATGAAGTCTGAAACTGAAATGTTTGCCTTTATTTTCTGACTTCAATCTTTAATGATTTGCCACTAACTTGCCAGAAAAACACAATTTTATGACAAATGGACCAAAAATATGAGGCATAAATCTGGACATTCTGTGAAAAACTGTACACTTGAGAGGTATGTCTAGTCCCCTTCTTTGGAGACAAGGAAGCTTTGATATTTTAGCACCCTGGCCACAGACTTTATATTTCCTCCTTTACACATTGCAGTAGCTAGGGTACATGGAATGTACCCCGAAGCTTTGGAAGCTGCATGGTTTGTCCAGTCCTTGGCTGAACATCCCTTATAGCGTAGACTACTAACATCTACTGTTATGGTATGTTTACTTATGTGAGTGTTCTTTATATATAGTGTCTTATATCTATTCTAGAAATCTACCGAGTCTTTTCAGGTGAACATGAACCTTATGGTGTTTCCAGGTATCAGGCTGATATACTTTTCTGCCTGTTAGATGGTTAATCATAAATAATCAGATTATATCAATTTTGTTGCTATTTTATTTCACTAACTGTTAATAAACAAAGAATTACAATGAAAATGCAATAGTAACAGACACCACCGAGTGGTGTACAATTGCAGCACTCTGTACCTTATGCTTATAATATGCTTTTAGCATTAAACATATGTAAAATATTCAGGCATTTGGTTTATTATTATGCAACCATCAAGTGTTTAAAGAAATGAATTAATCTTCTTTCCTGTACAATACATATGTAAATTACCTGCATGCTTATTTTTAATTTAAAAAAAATTCAACAAATACCAATATCAGTACACTTTTCATTGTAAAGCAAACCAACCTCAACTATTTTCCTCTAAAGGCAATGTAATTTTATTCATCAGTCTACATAGTGTTATACATCTAATAGCCCATGTCTCTAAACAGCACCTCATTTTGAGGAATGATTATTAGCATTGCTTCACGGAAATGTAGGATTACACACGGAAATGTTTTGGTGCACAGGTTATGTAAGAGAAAACACACTGTATGCATATTACTGAATCATACTGTCACATTAACAAAATATGTTGCAAGCATAAAGCAACACATTTTAAGTAAGTTGTATGTATTCTAGTTAAAGTTGCTAGAATCTATTCAAAACTTTGTATTTACTGAGAGGCACTCTTTCACATCTGGAAGGCTGAAGGGTGAAAGCTATTTAATACTGCTTTTTTCAGAGCAGCAAAATCCTTCAATTTAGGTGAATCTTGTTATGATGTTCATCAGACGTGTGAGTAAATGTTTACTTAATTGTTTTTTTTATTTATTTTGCTCTGTTTAAACATTTAAATTCTTTTGAAGCAAAGGTTCTTTTGTGGCTCATGAAATGTACTTTTACCAACCAAATAGGGAGGAAGGGAGGCAAGAAAGTGAGCAGCATAGCCAGCAGTAACACATACATCAGCTGAACAGATGTCAGGACAATTAACCTATTGACAGCTTTTCTCTTGCAGGTATGACTCATTCATATAAAACAGCTCATTAATTATCAATCATCTTGTGAACTGCTTACAAAATAGCAGATGTTGTGCCACTTTTGATTTCTATGAAATGCACAAATAATAGATTAAGTGGTTGACTTTACCATGATCTGTTTACCTTGTCAAGTTGAATTAGCTTTACAACAAACTGGACTTCAAATCATCTGAAAAATCAGTGATACAATTTGTTGTTGTACTATTCAACATTAGTATTTATCTCAGCTGTTTTATACATACTTTACTGATCAAAGCTATTGCCAACCTTAGAACATTAAGAATTTTTAGCAGCAGTGGAAAGCTTCTTACATAGTATTACACAAATGTATTCATTCAGTCTCCATTTATCTGTTTCATCCCATTCAGAGTCATAGGGAAGCCAAAGCTTATTGTTACATTTAGTCTTGGATGTTACAGTGTTAAAATAACTTTTGAGGATCAGCGGCTGGTTCTACAAATGGAATCTGCTACTGCTGTTGATTGAATGAGTATTGTATTGCACGGCATGCTAGTGTGCCCCTCTGATCATCACAGCAGTCTGCGAGAACTTGTCAAGAAGACATTACCTTATCAAATTTTTTTTTTATTTTTCTTTATTATTCTATATTATTTTCTAATATTTAGTAGGCCTTTTCTTTTTTTACTATTGTAAAATGAAACCCACATCATGTCCACCAGAATAAGTAGTCTAAGTAATAACATGGCCGCAGGCTTCATGTTCTTTGACACTGGAAAGGGACATGTCCAGTTTTGTATTTTACAGTAACATAAATGCCCATGTTCTAGTTGTCCTTTGACATTCTATAATCACCTTGTCAGTAATATATTTCTGTAGGCAGACAATCTTTTCAGTTTAAATTATGCATGTTCAAAAAAGGCATTTTAAAAATTCTAATAAGAAATAGCTATAAGGTGTCTGGAGTTGGCCCTCTGCCAGAATTTTTGAGTACCTAACATTTTTTGGTGTCACTATTGGTGTTTAGATAGCAGCATGCAAGACTGCATTGTAACACAGTCAAAATTAATGGCCATGCATATTTCTCCCATTGAAATGCTTTGGATAATTAGTTGTGAATTCATATATTTAAAATCATACATTATTGTTTTAAATATTAAGCTATAAGATATTAAGATTCTTCTTGTTTTAAAAATGGGTTAAACCACTTAACTTTCACCTCATATTATTTACTAGGTTACAATAATTTCCTGTCCTTTGCTTCAGCTATCTTCCATTTAATGGAGATTTAAAAGTACTCCATGCTCAAATATTTAACCCAGTACACATGTGAATATGTTCACGCACTGATTCCCCAGTCTTGTCTTTAAATTGGAAGTTGGGTGTTCTTTATATGAGTCAAAAATAGGGAATTTTGTCCCAGTTAACATTTGCATGCTCCCTACTTTACCTTCATTGCTGACTTCCCTAAAATAATACTTGTTTAACTGAGCCCACTGCACCTCCTGTATGTGGATAATGTAACACTTTACTTCTATTTGTTACTCTCGTCACAACTAACAAATGTCCTCACAGGTATCTTCAATAACTCTCTGAGTCAGCAAATAGCTCTGAAATGCTTCAAGGACATGACAATCATTCCATTACCAAAGAAGTCTCCACCATCTTGCCTAAATGACTACCACCCTGTAGCCCTCACCTCCACAGTGATGAAGTGCTTTGAAAGGCTGGCCAAGGATGCTATAAAATCTGGGCTGCCTACTGATCTTGACCCTCTGCAGTTTGCTTATTGATCAAATGGCTCTACGGCACACACCATCTCTCTCTGTATCACTCCATCTATCACTGGAAAACCTTGAGAATAAAAACACCTACATGAGGGTACTTTCCATCGACCTCAGCTTTGCTTTTAACATGGTCATCCCTCTTCATCTGGTAATGAAGCTGCTCCAACTTCAATACTCCACTTTGTAACAGGATTCTTGACTTTCTTACAGACAGACCTCAGAAAGTGTGCACAGGAAATAACTCCTTGGATAGCATCACTCTTAACATTGGAGTCCCACAAGGATATGTACTAAGTCCCTTGCTGTTCACCCTGTTAACACATGATTGTACAGTCAAGTACAATACAAACCACATCATCAAGTCTGCTGATGACACAATGGTAGTGGGCCTCATCAGTAATGATGATTAGAGGTGAGATGGAATAACTGATTACCTGGTGTGGAAATAACAACTTAGCACTAAATGTAAACAAGACAAAACAGATAATTGTGGACTACAGGAAAAATCACAGGAACATTCTTCCCTCACCATCAATGGGGAAATAGTGGAAAGGGTGAGAAGCACAAAGTTTCTGGGAGTGCACATTGATGAGGACTTGTCTTGGAACACCAATACAAATGCCATAGTCAAGAAAGCGCACCAGAGATTGCACATTTTGAGAAGGCTGAGAAAAGTGAATCTCCCATCAACAGTTCTCACTACCTTCTACAGAGGTACAATAGAAAGCGTCCTGATGAACAACCTCATAGTATGGTATGGTAGCTGCTCTACCTCTGAGTGAAAATCCCTCCAGAGAGTGGTGAAGACAGCTGAGAGGATCATCAAGACCACCTTACCACCTATTCACAACTTGTACTTATCCAGCTGTCTTGGCAGGGCCAGAGGAATAATTAAAGACTGCACTCACTCTGCTTACTGACTATTCCTGCATCTATCATCTGGTAAGTGCTTCCAAAGCATACATTGCAGAACTACGAGATTCAGGAACAGCTTCTTCCCTAATGTCATCAGACTGCTGAACTCTAGCAACAACTATGCTCCATAATGGCCTTCTGGGTCAGTAGAAACTATAGAAGCTTGTCTCAAATTGTGTATTAACCTGGTTAGCATTCTCATCTAATACTTAGTGCAATATTCACCATGACTGTAACTTATAGGCCATCTACGGCAGTAGCAATGCAGTAAAATATCTCATCTTACAGTGCAATACATGTTATGAAGTCATAAATTAACCATAGTGCAACACTCTAATGTTCACAGTACAATTCTCAAATGTCTCTTTTTGTGCAAGGATCAATGCAAGGTCTTAACCAAGTACCTGTGTAATACTAAAGTCTCATGCAAGTAAGTGTTCATCGTGAAAAGTGCTAAAATGTGTTTCTAATTATGTGCAGTATTAGTCTGTCTACCTGCATGTCCCTAATGTAATAGATAGGTATATGTGTAAATGTACAGCTAGGAAATGTAATAGGTGGGGTTCCCTTCACACATTGTCGACACTTCAAAATGCCAAATTTCATATGGCCAAGACCATGTGATCGACATTTGAAACTCCGACAATGCAGAACTGGCATCTCTGTACGATGTAGAATGGAAAGATTTCCATCCTGCACTGTAGTGCGATCTCGGAGTTGGTATATTTAAGTTATGGGCGGTGTGGGGGGATGCAGGGGGGGCTTGCCCCTCTGCTAGCAGTGTTTAGGTAAGTGTTTGTTGTTTTTTACTTTTGTTTTTCATATGTTCGACATATCAAATGTCGATCATATGGTCTCAGCCATATGAAATTCGACATTTTGAAGTGTTGAACATATGAAATAGATCCAATAGGTGACATAGTAGCTAGGTATTATATGTGTAAATGTCTGTGAAAATAGTCTATATGTTGTCTGCACATTGAGTCCAGAGAGACAGAATTTCATTCAGTTTTTGCACTTGTGATTTCTGAATGACAACAAAGTTTACTTTGACTTTGACTTAAGGCTTAGTAGTGGGATCAGAATTATACAGAATGAAATTTTAAATATTTCTGATTCCAGTACTAAATCTCAAGTAACTAAAATTTGACAAACTACTATACTGAAAACAAATACCCAAACTGAAATATGGCAAAAACTTAAGCTACAAGTATTTTTTTTTTTTGCAGAGGGAAAGCCCATGCACTATCCGATGTATGCATGTGTGGGGAGGGGGTAAGCACTTCACACCCACAAACTTATATATACCAACTTTGCAATTGCTCATACATGAAGAGAGAAATCTCCCAAACAAAGGAATTATTTCCAGCACAAAAAGCTACACTGGCAGTCATTTCCAATGGAAGGCAGTCAGCAGTTTGATCACCAGTGTCATGTGACTTGGGCACTTGATGTTTGAGGAATAGGAGCTCTAATAAGTTTATAGTCCCATACCTGATTTATTCACTCTTTGTCAGACTATAATGTCCTCCAATCCTGCCAGATGCACCTGCTGACAATTACTTACTCTTCACTATTGATATTTATTTGTTTTTCACTTTGACAACATCACTTCATCCTTACTGGTTGTTTACTGTTTTCCAACTTTTCACATTTCCACTCTGTACAGCTAACTGGGTTTCCCTTTAGTTGCTATGGGTGTCTCCCTTTCATGCTTTTATTCTGCATATTCCACACTGATTTACTTTCTGTATTAGTCAGTAACTGACGACATCTAATGTTCAGTAATTTACTGTATGATTGCATTTAATTTAATATACTGCTTGATAAGAGTTTGGATTGTTTTACTTCTTTTGATGTATGTTGGTCATGGCTGAAAAACACTCCTACTGACTTAATCTCATATAAATAAAACCTTACGTTCCTGTTCTTTATTATGTTACAGAATGCATTAATTAAAACAATTGTAATTGACTCCAGTTACTTAACTCCTGTTCTCTCTCTTTGTCCTTTGGATGAAACTTTAAACCGGTGTTCCACCTGGTTAAGTTGGTGGTAGCTCGGGTTGATGTAAAATATCCCACTGCACCTATCAAAAAGAGTAGTGGAAGTTCCACAATGACCAGGCCAATTTTTCCCCAGTAGTATGAATACTATCTTGGGTCTCTCTTCAAAGGAAACCACTAGTCTATTGGGACTAACCCAGTCAACAAAGGATAAATAAATAAAATCAAATGAAATATTACATAACTACCTAAACGAATAAAAAAACAGTTACTTAAATGTCATGCTGTTTTTATAGAACATTCACATTCTGCTTAGTAACAAAAACTTTTCCAAGTGTACACTTAGCATGCATGGCAAGTCATTGCCCGTGTTTTCTGCCTACCTTTCTGGGTTATTTAGAATACGTCTTGATAGAAGGAGAATTAACATTAACTGGTGTGTTGGATATGTGAAAATATTAAGGTGAGCGAAGTAGAATTTAAAGGTATGAGGTAATCTTTTTTGACACTTTCCCCTCACAGAGTGTAAATGAAAATCATTTTTCCTTTACTGTGAAGCTGCCTAACTATTTCACAGTCCTTTACCTGAGTTATCACCTTCCCTTCAAACATGGTCAGTAACTATGCCATACTTCTGAACTTGCATTTACGGACAGTGTTTGTAAGGGTCAATGGAGTTTAGAGAATGCTGGGTTCCTTCAAGAGGAGGGTTTTAGACAGCTAACATCTCAATATTACCCCATTAGAAAAATACAGGAGATGCATTAACAGAAATATTTTACTACTCTTTTAGCCTGTCGCCACTTCCCAAAACCCATTCCCTTGAACTACACTAAACCAACACTTTAAATTACTGAATGCATATGTCAGCATAGAAAGACATATCAAACATGCTGAACCCATATTTTACCAAAGGAAGGCACCAAATATAAACATATGCACATGTAGCATACGGGTAAGAGGGCAAGACATTCCCAAACCTTCATATTTCAAGCTCCTTAATTTTATATACTCAGTGCTTTGCACCTTGTTGGAGGGTATATAGTATAAAGTGGAAGCAGCCCCTGTACACAAAACTCTTTAGTGTGTTGAATTATCTCATTGCTATTCTGCTACTGGGGTCCAATGTGACCAAAGTATTTCAGTCCTAGTATTAATTAAATTCTCCCAGAAGCACAGTGTCGGGATCATAGAAGCACTAACAGTTTCACTGGTTCTTTTCCAACCAAAAGAGCATTCCTTGGCAAATATTTTTTTCCACCATGGGTTGTGCTCCAGTATTCTGCATTAGTTTTCAGCTGACATGCTTGTTTTGCAAGCAGACGTCCAAACACTGCACTATCCTGTCATCCTAAACCCTTTGCTAATCTAACCTGTTTAGGTAAATTCAGTTAAAAGATTAACTGAGGCCTGCTATAATGCATTATTTTGTTTCCATCACCTGCTGCAATACGAACAATAGGAACAGTTTTAGGATGAGATAATTTTTCTACCGAACTTGCAAAAATCTCTGCATTTCAAAAATATTTTAAGTGTAACATGAGTTGTTAGCATATTGTGGAAACTAAGGAAAATGATGAATATCACCAATCAAATTTACTAAAAAACTAAGTTAGCCTTGGGATTATATTTGCATTGCCCACAGCTAGGCTGTTCTTAATTCAAGAATGATCCTTATTCTGAAACTCCAGTAGAGGGTAAAAAAACACAAAAAAGCAGCTGTCATCTTTTTCTTGCTAAGGAGCAAACAAAAACTCAGCACTCACTTTGTCAAATGACTAAACCCAACTGTCATGAGAGATTTATATCATAACCGCCTCTTTAATTATATATTATTGCTATAGTATAAAATGTCAAAGAAAAAGAAAACAACACAGAATTATTGGAAGCTGGCATTTCATAAGCCCTCAGTAAGGAAATTAAGAACGCTACATCATACAAATGTCAAGCACCTGTATTTATCAATATTCAAAATATTCATATTAAAATAGCATATAACCACTGCAACTACAGAAATACAGAAAATGCATCTCATCATATTTGTAGGACCAAAATCTCTAAGTTGTATTATGCTTTGTCTATACTTAGCATGACAAACTGAAAACATTTTTCTGAATTAGAAAACCAGCTATCAGGTCAGGCTCAGAGCAATAACAGTAGACAGAGTGGGCATCTCATGTGCTGACTCACCCTTTACTGGAGTCGCACATAATCTGCCCCACTTATGCTTTTGATACAACTGTCACTTAAACTAAAATATTCTTCACAGCCTTCCAATAAGGCACATATTTAGGCACATTTTCCCTGGGATTTAAAGACACATACAACATCATGGTAGGCAACTGTGTGCAAAGAGTGACCAGGGATAGGGTGTATGGGATTCAAAGACAAAATGAGCATGACCAGAAAAGGCAATAAACAGGGTTACACCATGGTTTAATTACAAAGTAATGAGGCAACCATATAAAATGAGGTTCTTTGTGTATGCAAATGAGGGAAAACAATATGATGGAGTGATTCAGAAACACATAAAGTCTGCAGTGTGATGCTTCTTCTCAAGTGAATTTGACTGCAATAAAATCCAAGTGATAATCCAGGGGAGTAGCAGGACTATGTTAAGGGTAGCTGCAGATTTAGTAAATGTGTATATGCAGCAAGCAGTTATTGCCATTAGTAGCCATGGTGGTGCATGTAATAGCCCAATGAGGCATCAGATCATGCAATTGCAATCTCACTTAATATTTCATGCCCTGGTGCCTCCAAGGACTATTATATGTACCACCAAGGCTACTAATGGCAATAACAGCTTGCTGCATATACACATTTACTAAAGTTTCATTGCTATTAGTAGCCATGGTGATGCACTTAATAGCCCTTGGAGGCACAAGGTCATCCCATCTCATTTAATATTTCATGGCCTTTTTGTCACTGATATTGTAGATGGTACTGTGTGGACAGAAGCACCATACAGGAGATGGGGGCATGTGTTGTCCTCATCAGCAGGCCCATGGGATTTACAGACGATTTATCCCAGTGAATGTTAAGATAAATGTGGCTTTACAAATATTAGCTGCTGGGCCTTTTCAGTGACCAAACAGGGACACAGTGGTGGTATCTTAGACATCTCCCTCCAGAAAACTCCATCAGTAACTTGACTCCATGCTACAACATGTACAGGAGAGGAGATACTTTTATACTGGAGTTGACTAAAATATTAGCCTAGAGACACCTAGGTTAAGTACTTTTTCATTTCTTATGGAGTTACAGAAAAAGCCCTACGTTCATTTTTTTTTTTTTGCATTTATTGTGAACTAAGCTAGAATTGCTTTGGTTTAAACTTAAGTGACAGTAGAGGAAACACATTTCTAGGCACTTAGGAAAAAGTACTTATGAAAACTTTGGTTTGCATTCTACTGACCATAGATAGAAATCAAGTCATTGCAAGGCTTGTGATTGCTAAAGAAGTGTGCTGTTCTGCTACTGGTCAGAGGGCCAGGAATTTTTTTGAATTTCTCCTCCTGTACAAGTTAACCACAATGCTTGGTGTTGTTCATTACACAGTGGCAGTTAGCTGTGCCATGGGAAGATGCAAGAACCTAGAAACTTCACTTTCCCTATAAAACTGGCTTTAAAAACACTTTAAGTACTTAGTACTCAGTAGTTGATTAACAAGCTACTGGTGTGTGCAAACAGGTGTGTAGCCCTTCATGTGTAGACTAAGATTGTCATTTTTACTTAGACAGCACTTTAGTAAACTTTCTGTAAACTCATTTGAGACCACTCCTACTGCAGCCCATGATAGTTTGCATCTGAAACATGGGCATGCACTTTCCAGCTGTCTTTGTAGCCAGCTTGGTTAAAATAAGCATCCTCAGGCAATGTAGCAACTGTCTCATGTTTACTGATAACCACCTACTACTTAAATGTGTTGAAATGGTGCATGAGAGAAGTAGTTATATAATGATTCTAGAGGCAAAGCTCACCTAAGACTGCTACATTTAGCAAACGTTGCCAGTAACTCACAACACCACACTATATCTATCTTACTCAATACAGCCCAAACACAGACTTATTTGTGCTAAAGTTCTTTAAAGTAACCTACCTAAACCACAAAGACCTCATAAATGTAGGGCACAAAACAAGTACCCTCAGCAACCTTCCAAGCACTCAACTCAGGCAGCACATATCATGAAACATGCATCTAGGACTCACAGTGTCTCACTTCAAAAGCCCATAATGCAAACCTCAACACCATCCAACAGCTTAGTCATAGGTGAATCCATAGTGAGACATGCTGATGCTCCACTCACCAGGCTGTACAAGGAGAGGGTCAGTGTCAGTTGCCGGTCAGGACCCAGAGTTCACCACATCACGTGTGCAACCACATCCTTGTACCACTAGTACACATATGACACAGTCATACTTCATATGAGGGCAAATGACTTCAGATCTACCTGCCTGGACTATATGAAGACAGAGTTGATGACACTCTCAGAATATGTATCAGAGGCAGGTGAGAACCTAGCCTTGGGCAGCATTTAGCATCACTGAGAATGATGTCACAAAACAAACAAATAAAAGATTATAGATTTCTACAATTGGGCTAGCATCTCAGTCATTCAAAGGGGGTCCAGTATATATCAACCTGAGAGGAGATGGTTGATAGTCCAAACTACTTGTACAGAGATAGTCTGCCCATATCTCCACAAAGTTTTTGCAAACTATATAGAACTTTGTCCACCCCCAAAGTGCCCTTTTTAGGCAATATCAGTCTCCAAAATCATCCAACATAACAAACTAAACACAGATAAAATAAGGGTTTTGCTGCTCAGTGCTAAGAGCCTTAACAGAAAACGCCACTCCCAAAAGGCAGTCCAAACCCTGGAATGAATTGATATATGCATTGTCATGAAGCCCTGGTTCAAAGTCCATACTGAGCACCCTATCAATACAAAGCTTCAGTCCTTCCATGCAGTCAGGACCACTGGACTAGATGAGGGCCATATAGGTGGGGGTATCTCTATATTTGTTAAACAAAGTATCACTTCCAGATAGGGTAGTGAACTGGAACTTCTCCACATCCAACTTACCATTAATAAAACCCTGTAGCACATCATAGCTAACTATAAGAACCCACTCTATGTTCCCTCTGACCCATATCTCCTACCTGACGTGTATGGAGTCCCCATGCATCAAGCCAAATACTATTCTCCTAGGAGACTTCAACTACCCCTCTGTAAAATGGAAGACTTCTGCATCCCCTAACATGCATGCCAATTGATTTCTAGGATTCATTAATACAAACTCTCTAGACCATTTAGTCCGCAATCCAACTAGGGCAACAAAATCCTGGACTTGGTCGTTACCTAATATGGGACAGCTCTGTTCTGTACCAGATATAACACCATCCCTAGTCAAATCTGACTATAAATCAGTCAAATTCACTTTAAGGCTGAAGTTAGAAGCATCTTTCAATACGTGGTATACAGAGATAATACTAAGGCTAATCTAGTTAAACATAGTGATGACCTGACAAATTTCAGTACCCCCTCTCAACCTGATAATCCCATTGCATATGTTGAATCCTTTACTGTCATATTCTATGCTCACGTAAATAGCTGCATAGAGGCATTTGTCTTCCTCTGAAGTAAATACAATGCCAAATTTTAAAATATGCCCCTATGGTAGAACCCAGATATAAACAAGTTCTACAACAGGAGAAAAACTCATTGCATGTAAAAATAAATGTAACTCTCAGCATGCCAAAAATGCTGTTGCCACACTTAACAAGGAACTCCAGTCCCTGACTAAATTAACCAAAGTCAAATATGAACTACAAATAGCCACCCAGGCTGAAGACAACTACAAACCTTTTTTAGCTATCCTGGAAAGCTCAAAAACAAGTTTACTTAATTAGCATAGTTTATCCTGTTCTTACTCTAAACCAGGATAAACTATATCCCTAAATGCGAATAAGTACCTTTTCATTCCTGATATCTCCCTACTCTCCCTTCATCACTTACTTCCTTACTGCTATCTAATTCTCTTCCCAGACTTTCTCTCTAAATATACCATAAGCTTGTTCTCCCTCACTTCATATTGCAATACCTATTTGCATTAGACTAACTTACCTTTAATTTTTCTAAAAACTGTCTAAAATTTCTCTAAATATTAAATGACTGTCATATACCTTGTATCGATTCTTAACCAATGTTTTTACATTATGTTTAATTTTTATAATTATTTAAACTGCAGATGTTTTTGTTTTACCCCCTCCATACCTCTCAACCTCTTAGCTCAAGAAATATGAGCAAAGCCTAACAAAATGGGGAAGCAAAAGCCCAAAGCTAGGAACACATTTTAAATATTGCTCTTTATAAACTTAGAAAGTTGAAACTAGGAGCACATTTTAAATATTGCTCTTATAAACTTAGAAAGTTGCTAGAATAACAGTGTTGGCATGCATTTTTCTGAATATGAAGTCTGAAACTCAAATGCATGTCATTATTTAGTGAGTTTAATCCTTAGATCATCCTGGTGATTTGTCAAAAAAACACTGTTTTTAGGAGGAACACACCAAAAATATGAGGCAAAAATTTGGACATTCTGTGAAACTCTGTACAATTGAGAGGTATGCCCCCTACAGAAGTTATTCACTGTCAACCTCCAAACAGGCTATGTGCCAGATGAATGGAGGATAGCAACAGTCATCTTCCTGCACAAGGGTGGGGCTTCAACTGACTCAAAAGTCTTATGACCCTCATTTGCAAGGCTATGGAAAGGATCATTATGGAATTAACAAACAAGGATGTAGGCAACCTACAAACACTTAACTCAAGGCAATTTAGTTTTGTCATGGGTAGATCCTAACTGCTCCCCATTGTTGACTTTTAAAAACTTTTTAGAAGAAAGGGAAACTTATTGGCAGATTAAACTAGAGGCAGACAAAAAGCCTGGTCTGAATGAAGTGATTAATACAAAATGTTTTTAAAAAAAAACAGGAAATTGTGGTTGAACAAAGAATGAATGTACTTTTTTATATGTTTTTATAAGATGCTTTGACTAACTGAATTGAATAATTGATTTTAACAAGGTAATTGTGTTAGTTAATTGGAAGAGGTATAAAGGTGTGGTAGTAAGGATATTTTTGTAACATGATCTGAGGAAGTTTGCGGACGAAAGTGTTTAAATAAAAGTTTGTACTCTAATTACGGGGTCTTTTTTTCTATTTTTGAAGTTCCACTTCTGAAGTTTTTTCTTGTGCCATTAGGACCAGTACTTTCTGCAGTTTTTGGTATGCTTTGAGTACTGGTTGGAGTATTATCTTCTTGGTTTATGTTTCAAACGTGCCATAACATATGCAATTATGGTTGTAGAAAGTGTTTTACATCCAAAATAGTCCAGTCACCAACCAGAATAAATAAAAACTCCAACGAGCACACTACCCTGGATTGGATGCTAGTCAGCAAGATTACCCAGTCTTATATAGCAGGCTGCCTGTCAGATAGCCTCAGTGATCATTCCCCAACATTCCTACTCAGAAAAACACCTATACCAAGTTAAATCTGTCATCTACCATCAAATACGTAAAAAACTACACTTTAACTCAATCACATTCATCTCATCCCTCAAAGAATGTAACTGGCACCCTCTAAATTACCTCAGCCTAGATGATGCAGTCCAGTTTTTCAATACTACCTTCCTAAGCATCCAAAATAACCACACCCCCATAAGACTTACCAGAACCAAAACCCAACCCTCCCCATGGCTACAGAAAACTACTAGGTCAGAAATGAAAAACAGAGATAAAGCCTGGGAACACTGGCACAAAACCAAAACCCCCTCAGCTAGACAGAAATTCCTAGAACTACGCAATAGAGTCAAAAAGCTAATTAAGCAGGACAAAATCCAATATTACCAGTCTGCCCTCAACTCCTCCCAACACAACCCCAAACAATTCTGGACCTCCATAAACTCCATTCTCCACCCAGGTAAAATCAATACCCCTACACCTAACATTCCTCACTCCTCTGAAAATATTGCTACCTCATTCAACACACACTTTACACAAACCGTACTATCACTAGCTAGACAACACAACCCCCTTCCCCTACACCCCACACCTTCACCCAGTACTCTCCCCACACTCTTCTCATTTTCTCCCATTCCTACCTCCAACATAAGAAAACTCTTAACTAAACTTAAACCCACAAAATTAGCAGTAGACAACCTCCCAAGTGAATTCCTACAAATTGCAGCTGACGCCCTATCCTACCCAGTATCAATCTTGATTAACCGATCTCTGTCAGAATGCTATGTCCCTACACTATAGAAAATATCACACATAATCCCCCTCCACAAAGGCGGCCCCTCCACAGAACTAACCAACTACTGCCCCATAGAGATTCTATTCTCCAAAATACTAGAGAGATGCATTCACTCTCAAATCTCAGGCTACCTCCTTACTAACAACCTCCTTTCTAATACTCAACATGGTTTCCGACCAAACCATAGCACCACCTCTGCCTTACTCACTTTTACTAATACTATCCTTCACCATAAAAACAATGGCCATCTCTCCTCTGCTACTTTCCTAGACCTATCTAAAGCATTTGACATGGTCCCACACAAACAACTTATCTCTGTACTCAATAACCTATCCTTCTCTCAGTCAGTCACCAACTGGTTTCATAGTTACCTGTCTGACTGCCAGCAATCTGTTGTATGGCAAAATGACATATCTCTCCAACTACCTGTCTCTATTGGTGTTTCCCAAGGATCCATCCTTGGATCCCTACTCTTCTCTATTTTCACCAATAATCTAGCCTCTGCCACCAAACATGACACACTCATACAATATGCAGATGACTCAACCATCATCTGCTCAGCCCAGTCCCTACCCGAACTGCAAAAGGTCACACAGGATGCCTTTTCCTCTGTTGAAACTTGGTTAATACTCAACCCAAACAAAACTAAACTCCTCATCTTCGAACTCACCAAACATACTCAAAATAACTCTCACTTTAACATCAGAGCAAAAGACAACACCACTATCCACCCAACAGATCACACCAAATTGCTAGGAGTTGAAATAGACAACAATCTCAAATTTGACATTCACATATCCATGACCATAAACAAAGTCCACAAAAAACTAGGAGCCTTATACAGAAATAAGTAACTCCTCACCAAAGCAGCTAGGATTTCAGTTGCAGATTCGCACCTTATCTTCACCCTACTTTATGCCTCTCCAATATATACCAACCTAAGGCAATGCGATCTAAATAAACTCGAGACCTGCTACAACAAAATTGCCAAATTCACCACCGGGGCATCCTAGCGCAGTCACCACTGTCTCTCACTTACTGAACTAGGCTGGCTAGAACTCCCTCACCTCCTTCAATGGTATCAACTTGCACTCACCCACAAACTGGTAAACCATCCTCTAAAGGGCCCATCCCTCCAGTATCTACTCCAACCCTATCACAGCACCAGACCACTATGATCCAGCAACAAAAATCAATTACAGGTTACTAGAGCCAATAACACTGCTGGAGAAGCACTTTTCTCCAGCTCTATAGCCAAATTATGGAACCCCCCCCACTATAACCTTTGTACCATCATGCACCCACTTCAAAACTTTACTTAAAGCGCACCTAAAAACATGCTGGCTATGCCCTTGTAACTCTCCCCTCTAACTTCTCCCACTCCATCTACCCTCTACCCCTCTTCCACCCCACAAACTATCTTTGATTTCAGCAAGCTCTGAGACTTCCATGCGTATCTACTTATTATATGGTAGTATCTTCTTATTGTAGCAATTGTTAATATCTGCTATGATTTCATGGATGGAACAGATGCTAGTTATCTACGGAATGTAGTATGTTCTTCATCTGTAACTATGTTTGTAATATTTTAATTGCTAGATTTCTTCATCTGTAACTACTTCTGCAATATTTTAATTTGTGGAGCTTTTCTCCCCGCGCCGCTGCTGAAAATGGACCTGCGTCCAGTCGGACATTCCCGGTCAACAAATGTAAATAAATAAATAATACATAAATAATTTAATGTCCACACACATACTTTTTTCCACTGTTGCACACTCATGTAGTTAGTATAAATATGTAAGGAGGTGTGGGTGGCCAAGCCTCCAACATGGGGAATACAGTGTGGTTTGCCCACTGCAACAAAAACACATATTTCTCTTTTACTATACTTTTATGTTACACTACTTTTCAGTTTGTGATTTACAAATTGAGGAAAAGTAACTCTTAGTACAGCAGTTCAGTGTAATACAGGTAACACCACACTACTGTACTTTGAAATGCATGATACCATTATCTTTCCTTTCATGCAAAACCATTTAGTAAACATTCAAAGTTAATCATAAAGTAATTAATGTGGAGTGGGACTGGATAAACACACTACAAAGGAGTAATGGAATGTAGGATCTCAGCACCTGGCATTAATGAAAACGTTATGGTATAAACATTGTTACTTGTTGAGAATATGGACCAGTATTAAAACTCATCATTTACCTACCTTGACAGCCTTTATAACTTTGCTAAGTTTTTCACTGCAGTAGTCATTTTCCTGCCCTTGGATGTATATGTCACATATGAACAGCTGTTCTCATTGTATTTTTTCAGACCAAGTTAAATTTAAATTAAATGTAGAACTGTGTGCCGGTGTGTGTACATTAGGTATATCATTTTGTATGAATCAGATAGTTTGTTTCATTTACTGTGGTTGAGTGATAGAACTAACATTTGAACCCTAATATAGCAATTACATATACTTCTATATTATTAGACAATAATGATGCAGGGCACTAATTATGTCACAGTAACTAATGATGAAAAATTATTTAAATGCTATTCTCTCAATGTAACACAGCTGCCAACAGCACAAACTATTCTTCTTTGCAGTTCCACAGCTCTTGACATTGCCCAATAAATTCTGAATAATCTTTTTTTATCTTTTCTGGTGCAGGAGCTCTAGCTATGACCTTTACTGTCCCTTAAGGCTCTGAGAACAAATGGAGAAAGACATTAGCATGACAAGATACTCCGTCCACATGACTGCATTTATATAGAGGGCAAAAACGGTTAACAGCTGTGTCATATTCTTCATTGTCCTCTGTAATGTGATGGGTTTGTCAGTAAATATCCACATTTAGAAAACTGTTCCTTTGGCTTCTGTTCCACAGTCACTGCAAAAATATTAAATCCTACAAGGAAATTTGTTTTCTAGACAACACCAAACTACTTAGTAGCAACATATTGAAGACAAAACTAGACTTCAAGTGGCTCAGAAAGTGCTACAGTCTCTAGTAACAACCAGATGCAAGAACAGTTTCACATATTGTTTAACATATATATTTTTAAAATGTTTCTTATAATGCATACTTTTGCAATACATTTCACGCATTAATGCAAATAAGTCTTCAAGCCACAAATGTGCTTTACTAAAATGATAATCTGTTATATTGTGTTGAACATAGTATGTGCTCTTTCTTCACTTATGTAAATGTTGAATTCATATGGTATCCCTTTACATGTCATGACCATTGTGAATTGTAAATACCTTTGTAACACTGTACCTGCTATACCCATGTAATTACACTTTAATTATCTTACTAATACATATGCCAGTCTGGATCATCCCTGCAAAAAATAACCTAACAAATGTTCTTTGCCAGTCTCTGGAAATTAATATTTACACTAACTTACCCCATTGGTATACTGAAGAAGACTGCATAAAATATGGCCTTGCGTCTTATTATTAAGCATTCATTTTTCATGTTATCATTTTCACTTGCATGTATTTTTCTATTGTCATAAATAAGAGCTGTGATTGCTCAGTGTCTCTATTTCTATCATCATTGCTGCAAAATGCTCTTCGCAGCATAGCAGTCCTGCTTACCTCATTTGAAAGAAAAATCACGTTAGATTTATTACTTTACATGTTTCAAAACTGGGCCGAGGGTGTAGCCAGGCATATTCATTGTACTCTCCTCACTACATTTTTTTCTGAGCATGACATCACAATGGATTTTTTTTTATGTCTACAATTGTCTAAATTAATGCCTTTAAGAACAGGTGCAATATTGCTCATCTAAAAACAATATATAATAATTTTACGGAGAACAGCTAAAAATGTTACAATTATTAAGTGCTTGGGGGGGGGGCAGCATTTTGAGTGATGTGTCCATTTTTAAGGGATAGGTGTCCAAGCAGGGTAGAACTAAGAGCTTGTGAGTACAAAATGGAATTTGCTTGCTACACCCCTGATCTGGGCTATTGAAGGAATGAAGTTTTTTTTGTAATTTGTGTTCTATGAACTTTTTGAATTCCGTTTTATTACAAAATCATTAAAAGGTATTACAGTAATGCAGTAATGTATGGTAAACTGCAGTGGTGATGCCCCAACACAAGGGCAGCTGTACTGCTTGACATGAGAATCTATAGGCCCATTAGCCTGACTAGTCTGGAATGCATCATGTCTGATCTCATAAACTGTGATACAAAAAGTTTTATCAGGACAGATCCACATCAGTCTGACTTTTTCAAAAGGAGGCCCTGCCTATTTAGTTTAGTCACCTTCTTCGAGGCAGTCACATGTGCCTGACAATACTAATATATCCCTTACTGATGCACTATGGGCCACTTTGGTCCTTCTGTTCAGACTGCTTGTTTGGATCAAGCCAAAGCACTTCACACTCTACCCCTTGCTGGGATTGTAAACAAGCTAAGTGCCTTAAAAAGTACAGCAGTACACTATGAGATGGAAAGCCAACTGACTGAAAGCTAGAGTCATCAATTAAAGTGGCAGACAACTTCTCAGAAGGTAAGATAACTAGCAGGAGTTTGCCTCAGTGCTCAGTAGTGGGATCTCTCCTTTATGGGATCTACTGATCCAGTCAGTCTCTTTAAAAGCTCCACTTTGTAGTATAAATTCATTCCTTGCATCAAAAGCTTTTGAACTGTTTAATGTTTGTTTTTAATTGTGGTGCAGTCTGAGTATGCTGATAGTGTAACAAATCAGAAACATCATAATTCTTCAAATAACTTTCAGCCTGTCTCTCTTCCACTTTATGAAGTGAACCATTGAACTCTATGTATAGCATGGAGCAGATGTAATAAGCCATGCATACGGTCAACAAAGTTACGGAACATATTGATGAAATAAGAAATTTATGTGAAAACAGCACCTTAACTAAACAGTTTATGGAGGAAGGAGATACATTTGAGGATTTCATTTTTTCTATTTTAATTAAAAATGCATATTTAAGTGATGTTAAACAGTAGTTACTTAGAAAGGAAAGTTATTTTATTTTAAAATACCAGACCTTTTAGATAAATGGTTTAAAATGTCAGCATTAACTGGATTTTCTTCTTTTTTTCTTTTGTAACTAATGCACATTTAAATGCACTCTGTGACTTTAAGATTAAAATTTATGGAAGTAGTTAATTAGTGAAGGTACTGACTTTAGCAATTAAATGTGGAAGTGTGTTTTTACTGTTTTTGCCCACCTGTACAGCTGTAAAGGCCTGGGTGCTACTGGACTTTTAAATCTATTGAATAAAACTGAAGTTTTCATTTTATAACAGACAAGTGTGTTTTATAACTTTATACTTGTCTGTGGTTCAAAGATAAAATAATATTTCCCATATCTTGAATTCAGCAGCTTCAGTGGATATATTGGATCCCTCTCTTTCCTATATTTTTCACTGACATTTTGGAACTTTAAAAGTCTCGCCTGCTTAGGACTGTCTTGGTCTAGAAGAGTGCCCAAGGTAACATTACTGTTGCCCTCCACAGGACAGGTGGCACATTGACACCCAACGTGAGGGATGAACTGTCTCCACAAAGGGTGAAGTGATAGAATGAAAGTGCACACAAGTATGTTACAATGATTAATATATAAAATACAACCTGACCCCAAGAGTATAAAGGGAATATACACTGCTATAGACTTAACTTACCCTCACTACTGTCTTCGTTAACCAATGTATTCTAATGCCCCTTTATCCATGGTAACTGCCCTTCTCACAAAGTATTATTCACCTGTACACATGCACACACCTATACACACAGATACATGCATGCACACACAAATGCACACACCACACACACGCGCGCGCAAGGGAAGGCTGATAGAATTTTCTAACAGCTGTCTTTCTGGCTTAGTAATAATTGCCATCACTCTGAGAAAGTCGGAAACTTCCACTTACATGTTGCTCTTATATCACCAATTAATATTTCATTTACAGGTAGTTAGCTGAAGCAGTGTCATAGACATGTACCATATAGTTTGTTACCTCATAGTGAAAATAATGGTTGCTCTTTTCTCAGATAAACAACAGTGTGTAAATACACTTAAATAAATACTAGCCACAAGGGCTCAAAGGTAAATACATGCATTTTCCTTAAATAAAAAAGGAAGAAGTACAATCATAAATAAAATATATGTGGGATGGTACACAAGGAAACTTAAAAGCAAAGACAATAAACATAGATCAGATGCATGTGGAAAATATTGCACTCTAGATATCCAAGTTCTCTGGCTAGCATGTTAAAAGAATAGTAGCCCTAAAAATAGTACTCATGGATAGTTCAGTTCAACATGAGACTAGGCAAGCAAGAATCAATGTTTCTAACTAGTAAAGCATGGAGGTGTATAGCATAGCCATTCCCCAGTCTCAGTGTCCATGAAATCATCATGTTGCTGGGAAAACATGTCATTAACCAGTCTTGTATTCAGGAAAATAGTCAACAAAATTTCTCAAAACACATTTGTTTTCCTTGAATCAAATTCCCTTGATGACTTTAAATAAAATGTCCTTCTGGCAATTACATTCAACTGATCTTTGTTATATTCGAATAAGGTGCCATCATGTCTAGAGGAGTAGCACAGTTTCCCTGACCTTTGACATCTGGACAGATCAAGTTTCTCCAATTCATTCCTACTATTAGAAAACACATTGCAGTTAATTTTGATGCCTGGAGAAAGAAAGTGTCTCATTCTGGCCATTAGAGAACACACTGCAGATGAACGTGAAAGAAAGAGAAAAAAAAAACAAAAAGAAAAAGAAAATGCATTGTTACATTCAGTCTTGCATTATCATAATGGCTTCCTTTAGTCTGGCATTATGCTCAGCTTCACGCACCCCAACACCACTTGAACATTTGAATGACTGAATTCCTCCAGCTCTGGAAAAGAGAAGAAAAGAATTGTGGCAAACCTTAAATAGGCCCGCAAATGTTACCCTAAATTATTACCACCTCTGTTATATTAAACTGTCCCAACATCATCTATCTGCCCTCACTGCTCAACAATGAGGACATTTATATCACATGGAATCATTCATTACTGATAATTCAAAAAATAGATGCAAAAGAAACAGATACAGTAGTTATAGGGGGAAAGTAGGGTTGGTTATTGAATTTGCTACACCCAGCAATTATAGTGTCTTACATAATGAGAAAAAAGGTCTTAACATACCATGATTTGTAAGCAGAAGTGAGAGCAATATCGAAGAAAGATAGTTCCAGCAATAGCAACAGAGTTAAAAAATTAATTTACAGTCATACTTAGATATGCTACCAATACATGTAACCTCATACGAATTACAGGAAGAGGCAATTCTGGAAACATTGCAGCTGATAAGAAGAGCACACTTGGCTAACATCTGAGACTGAAGCAATACCGATTTCATGAACTTTAATTATGCCTTGACTTAGGAATGGGATCAATTCCCATCGAGGTATCTAAAAAAAATAAGCATTTAGAAAAAGAAAATGAAACCTTTTTCTGTATTCTGCGAGGTCTCAGTTCAGTGTTTCCCTGTAAGAATGGTCAACAAGTTACACACCTGGATAAAAGCTGAGTGGTGTCAGTATGCAGGGTTTTCTGAAGAAATATTACACTTCAATATGACCTGTGTACCGCTACAACAAAGGTCCTCATGTGTTACTTGTATTCAGTTTCCTAATATTCCAAGAGGCAAATGAGGGGTTTATCAGTTTTTGCTATTCCACAAGTAGCATAGTCTTTCCACCGTTAAAGCATCTTAAAGTGCCTTCCAGTCAGTATCAGTAGTTCAGTAGGTAGCACACTTGCCTTTAGTGATAGAAAATCAGAAGGCTGTGGGTTTTATTCCCATATCAGGTGCATTGATTCATTTTCCAGTATTGACACTACAGTGTAGCATATGGGAGTTCCTACACTGCTGAGCCTGCTGCCCTTTTGTAAATATTGTGATGTACTATTTTACCATATTCAAAACCTCAAATGCATTTACTCAGGAATCTATATTCCATATTTTCTTAGTTCCCCCTTTTTGAAAATACAGAAACAAAAGGAAGCTGCACATGGTCTATATATTATAACTTATAATTACACTGGTGCCCTTTTTGAATATTTACACCTACTTTATTTACAGTGCAAAAATTAGTTAAAATAAACAGCTCAAATCACTCTCAATAAATGTCACTGCTTGCAGTCTCTCAAATAAACTCTGTAGGCCTTTATGACTCCTTATGGGAGTACTGAAGCTGAGTTCAGGCTGCTTTCCACCTCCAGTATAATCCCATTGTTAAGCTGCAGTATTTCACAGGTGAATCTTTGGGAACATGTTCAATGGATAACAGGTAAATCTACAGAATACAAATCTTCCAGTACATCCATGGACTCCTGCAGTCAATATTTACCAACAGCCTTCCTTCCTGGGCCTTAAACATTCTTCTCAATAACAGGCAAATATTTCCTTTGTTTCTGACTCCCCTTTTTCATAAGAACTGATGTAGCCTCCTCCACTTGTGGCATGTGTGGGATTCTCATCCCAAAATGCCACAATGCCACAACTCCATATACCCATAGTGGTCACCAGGGGAAGCTAATAAGCTCCACAATTCCAGATACCCCACAGTGGATACCAGGAAGAACTACACTACTGTATATCCATCTATCTATCTATCTATCTAGATATATATATATGTGCGTGTGTGTCTAAATCTGACTTTCTCTGTGTCTCTCTCCCTCCTTATATACATAAATACACACACACACACACACACACACACACACACATATATATATATATATATATATATGTCTGTGTGTGTATGAAAAGAACAGCCAACAACATGGTGTCAATGAGTTTCCTGACCCCACCTGTTTAAATCATGCATAGAGAACATCCAGTACACTGAGGTATCAATAAGTATACATATATATATATACAGAGAGACTTATTTATGAACAGAAGGAGTTTGTAATTCTTTTTTGGGCAGTATTCACATCCTCTACAAAGGAAAGTGTGCACTCAGGTTAGGAATAGGTTTAACAGGCTGCATGCCTGCCTGCTTTGCCTTTCAACCAGTGTGAATTATTGACAGTTTTTTATAATGATAGAAATGTACTACAACGTGAAGATCAACACTTGAAATTACTGATTTGTAAATTGAGAACCACTGCCAAAAATCAGGTGAATGGAATCCTGTGATGTGAAAAAATGCTTTAGAAGTATAATGACTGAATCAACTGATGTATCACATACGTTTATGACCTCAGATTACTCTGAGTAGCACAAATAAGGTACTGATTACCCCTGAAATAAAACAAATATTCAGCTACTTTGTTCCATAGCCTGTTAGGTATTTCATGAGGTAGTTCATTGTCTTTGCCTTTGTGTTTGCGAAATCTGTTTGAAATTTGACATTTTTTCACCTTTATTTTGAATTGATGAGACATATCAGACAAAACCATTATGGCCCATGCTTCCACTTTCCTTTTAACTATACCGAGCTTCACTTCATGGATTTTTATTAATATTTTGTTACACAACTGATTTGGTACAATTATTTTGTTGTAGTCGAATAACAGACATTGATAAACATGAATTTCATCATGGAATGTGTAGTCTATATGAACTGGAAATGAAACTTTTTTTTCTTTTCCTCTAGCCAACCTGAAAGTACTACATTTGTCAACATTTACATTTCAATACACAGTTCTGTATACTGTGCAGATTCCTGTAGAATGTTCTCATGTCCTGTAAATAAGTCAGCACACTAACAGCAAAGGACACATTACAGTCATGTTTTTTTTTGCATTTGGCTTTTCAAAGGCATTACATACTGAATTTTGCCTATTTGGCTCAGTAGACTGTAATGCACAAATGTACACATTACTGGCTTCGCATATCTGTGCATTATCACTTTCACAAAACTGAATGACTTCCTAAATGAATGTTCAAACTGACTAATTTAAGAACATGAGAGATTGCCTCTACAAGTTGCCTACTGCTCTGGTGTAAGAGTAGTTGTCTTTACTGAGTGCATATCACCCTCTAATGTACTAGCCTGTAACTATGCATTGTGTATTTATTTCATCCAAGGCCATAAGTTGCATCCTACTCTTACAGCAACACCAAACACAGCTGCTGCCAGCCACAGACTTAAATGTAAGATGTCTGCCATTTGGAATCAGTTCTTCATTGCAGTGAGTTTTAACAATGGCACCACTGTACTTATGGCCATTGTGAAAAATCATAACACACAAAACACACACGTGAACACATACGTACATATCAACTGTATCACTCTCAGAATTATCTGCATAAGCAACTGCACACTTAACAGTCTTATTTGCATTAGTCAGTTGCAAAACTTTCCACTGATCTTTTTTGCTTCTGTTATTTTTCACAAAATGACTAAGAGCCACAGTTTCCATATTCATTATTTACAGCTAGCTAAGCTACTATTAACTCAGCCCTTATTAGTCCACTCATTGAAGATAATGCCTCCTTTGGCATGTAGCTGTCCTAATACCTGAAACAACTGGAAGGCCCACAGAGATACCTTACTAAAAGGATACAAAGCCTAAATAACATGTCCTACATAGACTAACTCAAATCCCTGTCAGTATATTCGGTATCCTACAGACTGTTAAGATGTGACCTGTGTCTATCATACAAGGCATCCTCCAACCCAGTACTGATGGATATACTGACATCAAGTCAAATGGCATCAGAAAAAATAATTCTAGGGATCTAAACCTCTTCTGTAACATCAGCAGAACAGTTTGTAGGGACATGTATATCTCACAGGGGATGTTACTGCTCTGGAACAGATTCCCAAGCCACATAAAACAAAGTTCATCCTTGTCCATATTCAAGAGCAACTTGGATCTATGAATGGAAAACAGAAAATTTACCCCAGTGATATGCCCTGTACTACTAATGGGCAGAAGCAACTCTTAAATGTTTTATCCCATGCATGGGTCCCCTCAAATTATCTATGCTATGACCCCAGTTATTCTCATTGGGGATAATATACAATTATCAACAATGGGGAGGGTAAGGCCATTCTCTAACCAAATGGGATAGGTTGATTTGAGCCCCAAAAAGGAAACTGGCTAGGTTTAAAATGGCACTCAAGGGCAGCTTGCCTGCTACTTAACTATAAACCTATGAACCTAGTCACTGTTCCCAACAACACACGGCTTCATCTCAGCTGCATACCAAGCCAAAGTTTCATTCACCTTCTGGCTGAAGTTATTAACTTTCCTGCTATTACTAATGCTTTAAGTTCAAATTACTTTTTCAATGTGTTTCCAATTGGTTTGCACCTCCATTGATTTAAGTATCTAAACCTAGTTTCCAAGAAGTCCATGTATGGATGCACCCACCACATTCAGCAATGTTGCTACATGTTTTTCCTCTGGAATATCATTTGTGATGAAAACTGATCAGTTCTCTTCAATATATGCTGACCACAAATCCATAGTTTGTCTAAAGTACGCTGATGACAAATCCATAGCTTGGCTAAAGTAATCAGTTCTCTCCAAATGAGCATCCATTGCTTCAACATGAGCACTTTTAATTCTTCATCACCACCTTCTTCTCAGTATAGTATGTTTACAGAAAGCACATGAGGAGAGCATATATACTTTTAAGGCATACTTTATCAACTGCTGACTGCAGGGAAATATATTGTACAATGTAGCCTACACTCACTTTCACAAATGCATTATGATGCCACACAGCAGACCCACAAACATTTAGTACACTGCTGTAGAAACATATTTTTTATTTTGCTATTTTGTTTGTTAATCATGCAGGTAGACTGGTCTAAGGACCCTTTTCATCCATAACATGAACCAAAGGCAACAAAGGTACACAGTAAAATAGACAAAAATATTGTTGTTGCAATAACAATATATACATACAAAAAGCCATATACAGTAGACTCCCTCTTATCCAGTCTTGCTGGGCCCAGACCTTAGGCTGGATAATCAAATGGCTGGCTAATCAGAAAATGCATAGAAAATAGCAGTTACAGGTTCTAAATCAGCTAGAATAATATGATTTGTGTTAGTATGCATTTTTCTAAAGAATATGATGTCTAAAACTCAAATGTCTGTCATTATTTATCCCACAGGAGGCAGACACCTTGTTCTTCTCTGTGTCTTTTGCTAGGGCATATACCTTTCACGTATATTACAGTACTCATCATGCTGCCACTACTATGCTCTTTTCACACTGTAGTGTAATCCTGGAGTTAGTATATACAGTTGGGGGGTATGGGGGGTTGCTGGGGGTGTTGGGGAGTGTAGCCCCCCCCACCTAGTCTGGTTTTATATGGTCCAGTTTAAAATTTAGTATGTTGAAATTAAGTATTATGGGTTTCAGTCTTATGGGTTTCAATTAAGTGACTTTTCAGTCTTTTGAAATTTCAGTCTTATGGTCTCAGTCAAAGGAGTTTCAGTCAAATGAGGTTTCTATCATATGATAGGGATCCATATATATATATATATATATATATATATATATATATATATATACAGATCTCAAATGTGATACCACTTACATAGTTTATTACATAGATTGTACAATACCCAAAATAATAAGAATAAATCCTCGATATTAGATTCACTAACAGATATATGTAAGACACTGTAATAGTGGCTACTTATGTTATCAATGATTATGGATTTTATTAAAGTATATTAAACTATATGCATTTAGAGATGGACTGCACAGGATATATGTTAATAAAAGACTATTAAATTAAAGGTCCTGTTGCTGAATATACACTCAGCGCTAATCTAATTCAAAGCAGGTTGTTTGGCAATGGACAACATATAAGCCATAATACTTGTGCATAGAGTGTAGTAATACAAAACAGTAACAGGTAATATGAGGTAATAGTGAGGAATAGGATATAAAGACAAAATAATAAGATTAAATTATGTGAGGAGTATGAATTAAAAAGAATTCTGTTATGGCAACTAAGGATACGTGGGAAGAGAAGAGACCAATCAAAAGTTTATGCAAAAACTGAGAAACTGTAAGCTGTTTTATGGATATGGATAGCAAGATACAAGCAGTAAAATGGTTTTAGTCCCCTTTAGTTTTATACACAGGTCAGGCATATTTTTATCAGCCAGACGAGAAGTTGCGGATATCAATTAATAAAGAGTTGAAGGGTCTTATCTGGGAGAGGAAGAAGGCAAAAGTATAGTGTGATAACATGATCCTTCAAACAGAACAAGATGGTTTGAGATTACTTGATTTAAAGGGGTATTTCACAGCTACACAGTTAAGACTCCTATACATAGCACAAGTAGAAAGCTATAATTCAGAGTGAAAGGGATGATGCTGAAATGGGGGAAAGCTGAAGAAACAAGGAGAGACTGAAATTTTGGATGCAGATCCTTATGGAGAACAACAATGACCTTACAGAATATTATATAGCTACTATACGCTACTGTATAAATACTATCTAATTATAGCTAGCTCCACTATTATAGTGTATACTCTGATGTGTGTTTTCTTTACTATTTATGGTGTGAAATGACATATTCTTTACATTTATTCATGTAAGTAATCACAGTTTTCTTGTACAAATGTATTATCCTGTATTAATATCTATGCTGTATAAATGTTACATATATTACTGTTTGGTAAATGTTAGAGCTTTTCTTCCCGGGCCTCCGCTGAAAATGGACATGTGTCCATTCGGACTTTCCCGATAAACAAATGTAAAATAAAATAAATAATAAAACAAAATATTCATAAAGTAGCAGAAAGCATTCTAAGATCTAATCTAGCATGGGGATGGAGAAAGGAGATTCTGATGATACGGATGACTGCAATTAGGGGTACAGAGAGTAGGCAAGAAGGAGTAAGAATTTAATGGAGAAAACTGACAAAGGAACCAAGGTATTTGGAGCAAATAATTAGAGATGGAAAGGTAATAGAATAGGAAGAGGCCAAGAACTCAATTGGACTGCAGGCTGAATACTGCCTTCTCTATCAAGAAATGATATCAGATTATAGACAATGAGAAAGAAATGGGGAATCCTAAGTGAAACATCAGCACTAGAAGACTTTTTAGTAGACTGTAGAACAGAACCTGCTGATAAAAAGGGATGATAAATAGGAATCAATAACAGGAGGTTAGAGGGGATTAGGAAGATAGAGAATGGATAAGCAATTCAGAAAGAAACAATGGTGAGATATATGTATTTCTCCCAAACATGCAACAGAGTCTAGAACATTTAGGGTCTTTGCTTGGAAGGGTTTGCATAGGTATTTTTATACCCCAAACAGACTCCAAAATATTTTTATTTGAGTAGATTGCAAATGCTGGAGATGTGATGTGGAAGAAAAAGATAATTGGAAGTATATTTTTGGGAGTGTCATGAATTGTCAGTATTTAAAATTCCCTACAGACTACTGTATCAGAAATACTGAGTGAGCAAGCTGGTGTAACTAAGGCAATGATTTTTCTTGAGCTGTGATACAGCATTGGAATTGCCTGACATAGTAAGGGCTTGTTGAGTTTAATTCTGGTGGCTGCCAATAAAACAATTACAAAAAAATGGAAATCAAAGTCTAAACCAACTGTACTAGAAGCAGTGAATATAGTAACAAAGATAAAGCAACTGGAAATGGGATCTTTAGAAAAGGGAAGGAGCAAATTTCATAAAAAAATGGGAATTGTGGGAACAATACATGCAGAATAATGTTTTGGAGGAGAAATGAGGTTTAAGGGAAGGCAGGAAATGAATAAGCTTTGTAATGTTTGACTGACAATGACTAGATAGATTATAAGTGATGTATAATGTTTGCAATTGAAAATATATTGATATGCTTTGTTTTCATTTACATAAATGTATGATTGCCTATTCATATGTAATCGTTTCATAAGGATGCTTTTTTGTTTAAAAAATATGTGCTATTATATATTATAATATATCCAGATAGTAACAGGAAAGAGTTGCATGAAGAAGGCTAAGGGTAGTACGGAAAGTGAAAATGGTTCTGTAGATTGGACGTACTGAATACCTGGGCCACATATTTAACTGTACACAGGAATATAAATAGTGGATAAATATAGTGCAGTCTTGAAGAGTTGGATAGATTTAAATAGGTTCATAGGTTCATACTAGGCTACCTGCCCTAGGGCCCTAGGCCAGAGTGTGTTTGGCTTTCACCACCCATTTTAAATTAATTTTGCTATGCCCTTTTTCGAGGTTAGTATACTGTGCCTCTGTCTAACAGTGACACAGAAGTGATACCCGGGGTAAACCTACGATCTCCCATCCACTCAAGATTCCTCTTGAAGAGAT
>NC_056731.1:762959496-763142818 GCF_019279795.1 Protopterus annectens | reverse complement strand
CCATCCAGTCATCAAGGTTCCTTTTGAAGAGGGCCAAAGAGGTGCTCTGTTTGACATGTATGGGCAGTCTATTCCAGAGTCTGGGGAGTCTCTGGAGCAGGAACCCATCCCTCCAGCATGTTTTGTTTATTGTGATGACAAAGTTTAGATTCCTGGAGCATGTGGCTCTCAGGGATTGGGATTTCTTTAAGTGTAGCTTGTCCAACAGCTCTGGGTTTGACATGGCCTTTTATGTTAAGCAGACATCGCCTCAGAGTAGATGATATGCGACAGAGTATAGCTGGAGTTTTTTAAGGCGGTCAGCATAGGGCATCTGCTTTAGGCCTGTGATTATTTAGTAAGGTATTTCTGCGGCCTTTCCATTTGTTGCAGATGTCTTGAGAGGTACATACCAAATGGGGCGTTATATTCTATAATGGGTCTAATGAGAGATGAGTACAGTGGGACAATGACCTCCTTTTTTCTGGATGAAAAGCCCTTAGTGATGAGGTGTGCCACATAGAAGGATTTTCTGACTGTTGTGGCGATGTGGTTATTGAAGGTTAGACCCCTGTCCACCTGTGTCCCCAAGTCTCTTATCACACTTTTGGTGTTTAGTGTACTGCCACCTATGTGGTAATTCACGGGTACATGTTTTTTCCCAAAGGGGATAACTATTAATTTCTTGGCATTGAGCTTGAGCCCATGGCTCTGGCACCAAGCATCTGTTTCTGTAAGGCCCTTTTGTAGAGTACCAACATAATTTGGGGATTCAATAATGGCTCCCAGTTTGCAATCATCTGCGAACTTTGTTAGCCAGAGTCCCTTGGTGTTGGCCTGCACTTCAGAGAAGTAGATGCCAAATAAGGGAGGTCCCAGGACTGAACCCCGAGGTGCACATCTGGTCCCATGGATGCTGTATTCTTAGCTTTGGAGAGTGCGTTTACGTATATATTTAGTGAAGCACCATATCATAACATCTTTAGTGTATATAACCCATGTTCCGCAACTTTAACAGTGGATTCCTTGATCCTTGAACATGTAACAAGTGAAGAAACACTCCAGACTACAGATGCATCCCAATACCACTTTAAATACAACAGCAATAACATCGCATTAAAACAAACAGTGCTGTGCTTTTTAATTGCATGAACCCTCGTGATGTGAAATTATTCCTCTTTGTCAATACTTTCACAAAAGATGACTCATTTTGTATAAAATCGCCTTCGTTTTGGAGAAGGGGGAAGGCAAGTCAAAGCCCTGTGCTTTAAATCTTCTACATGATTCTGTTTTAACTATATTGCGTGTAGGACATCATGTAGATACAATTTCTAATTCCCTAACAGACTGCGCAGGCGGCTGTGCCAACCCTCCACAGTATTATCCGGCCTTGGATACCACAATAAGCAAGTGTCATATTGATTCCAGAAGTCTATACTATATAAGGGTGGAATACATTCAGCAGTGGCATTTCTAATGCCATAACAACGAGGTCTGCCTATAATGTAGTTCTCCTTAAAAAACTCAAACAAAGGTCTAGCCTGCCGAGGCATATCAGCTTCAATTACATGGAAGGTAGGCAAAATGTCCTTGGGTTTCACAAAGGCTAGGGCGGGTATTTGCTTACAAAATAAGTAAAAGTGGATATCTGATCCGAAAAGTGTAGCAAGCTGTGTCTTTTGAATGTGCCGCCACACAATTTGGCACTGGTGAAACCAACAGCCCTTCATCTTATTTGAAGGTACATGCTTGAGAATACTGTTTATCGCCCCCTTCTCAAAATCCCACAAGACCACTTCTGGCTTGAAAATCAGATCATGTTGGTTACACGATTCAATTACAGTTGTCCAGAAAGAGTCGTAATTGCTCTCAGTCTGAGTTCAGGATGCCATACACCACGGGGACTACCTTGCCTTCTATCCCACCCTGCAAACGGCAGGGAATTTTATAAACCTGTTTGCATTCTTTAACGGTTAGTGGAAATGTTCCATCCACTGATACATATTCTGAATTACACATCACCTGCAGATTACTCATAGTGGTTAACACCACTGCATTAGTTGCAGCACCATCCTTTTTAATGTGCTGGGCAATAACAGAACCACATTTAATATTGAACAGTGAAGCATTTATTTCACTTAAAGCAACTGGTGAACGCATAGTGGAGGACCGTTCTTTATGCCTAACCCTCCTCACCATCTGCTTTAAGGCATCAGAGTTGGGTAATGTGTTAACCACATCTGCAAAGGTAGTTGCTAATTCCTCGGAAACAATTTTTAAGGGATTTCCTAATATACTTGCAGCTCTTCTTTTAATGACTGCACGAATTCTCAAACCTTCACAAGTGATAGGATTGGGAGCATGGAAATGTGGAGCTGTCTAACAGTTTTTCAGCTTTTGTAACTGGTTCTATGACACACCTCCCTTTGCATTTCTCCTTTTGTTTCAAGCAGCAACACCAACAGTTATGGGTATCAGTATGTTTTTCAAGATAGTATTGATAACCCGTATGGTGCTGCGGTAACGTTGTCGCCTCACATTAAGACATTGTCTTGTTTGATTCTCAGCTAGAGCGTCTTCTGTGTGGAAACATGCGTGAATGGGCATAACTTCGTTGAAGGTTGTGCATCAGGGCCGGCAACTCAGCACGTAAAAATCTACTGCCAATCATTAGCAGACCGGAGTTCTGCTGTGGCGACCCCTAACCGAGAAAAGCCGAAAGACACAACAACAAATGGTAACCCGTAACTACTAACATTTTCTTTCCTTTCTGACTCAGCTCAGTCTGATATATATCACCTACTTTAACAGGCGACTGCATACTACTATTGGAGGAGCTCATTTATCCTTATCTGTCTTACACCTAGGAAAGGGAGACAAAGTTATTATTAATGTTTGGTCTGCATTTATACTCTTCTTACAAGGAAACTGACCGCAGTCTAGATATACTACACTTACCAACATGCTGTGTTTGTATGGGCTATGTCAACCTTCTGTTACACCATACAGAAGCGATAGGTTATTTACAAACTATATACTCTCCCGGAAGTAAGTTGCTGAATTTAAATATGAAATATGTTGACATCACCACATGAGAGACATCGAAGACGTAAGGACGAATGCAACCACATATTCGGGTATGTGAAGTCCATGTTTACATACAGTGTGCATTTTCAGTTCGAATATTTGAGTTTCGGACATATGTAGTCAGCAAACACACGTTCAGTTAAACAATAGTAAACCATATTTTATATATATATAGATATATATATATATATATATATATATACACTTATACATACATATACACACACACATTATATATATATATATATATATATATATATATATATACACACACAATAAATATATATATATATATATATATGTATATATTACACACACACACACACACACACACACACACACACACACACACACACACATATATATATATATATATATATATATATATATATATACATATATATATATATACACACACACATACACATATACACACACACACACATATATATATATATATATATATACACACACACACACACACACACACACACACACACACACACACATATATATATATATATATATATATATATATATATACACACACACACACATACACACACATATATATATATATCTATATATATATATATATATATCTATATATATATATATATATATATATATATATATATATACACACACACACACACACACACATACATGTGTGTTGTCCTTCACTTTTGTACCATAAAATAGAAATGCAAAAGCATCTGTCCATTCATGAACTCAATATTATCTTGTTTTCTCATAACATCTACATTATTTCTTCTGTATTTCCAATAGCAAGCCAACATTCAATAAGACAGATTATATCACTTTTATATCCCCTGCATCATTTCACAACTGCTAAATGCTTTGTTGTGTTCTGAATGCTATTCACACATAAAAGGGAGAAATCAGCATTTACCTTTTCTCATTATTTTTTTCCTTTTCCTGTGATTCACCACACACCAGC
Source organism: Protopterus annectens (assembly GCF_019279795.1). Lineage (NCBI taxonomy): Eukaryota > Metazoa > Chordata > Ceratodontiformes > Protopteridae > Protopterus > Protopterus annectens. Next base: position 763,138,791 of record NC_056731.1, on the reverse strand, counting down.
CAAGCCCTCTTCCTGTGCTTCCAAGTCTTCTTGTCTTCCTGTAATACAGAATATCCCGTTCCTCTTCTCCCTTTCTGAGAAAAATTCTATACTTCTCTCTCTCTGACTCTCCATCAAAACCAGAGTATGCTCCTGCCTACCCAGTTACAGCTTCTCATACACCTATTTACTTTTCCAAATTTAAGGAATCCCCACTCTCTTTTCAAATGCTTCCTCCTTGTTTAATTCTCTTTCAGTTCCCTACAGCAATTGCTCTTCTTCCAAACAATCAAACCAATAATGTCCTTGCTTGTTACATTTCCTACAGACTATAAAGCAATTATTTCTTAGTAGCCAACATTCCCAAGCAAATTACAACTTCTTTTAGAGCATTTGTAAATTAAGTACTGCTCATCTGACTGTCAGTGCTTTGCTGCCAATTCACAGTAATACAAAGAGTTGGTTGCTTCTTTTCAGCCAGTATTTGCTAAAGGCTCCTGTCAACCTCTGCAGCTATTGTAGCTTAACTCCTTCTTGGCACTTCCTTGGTTATAGTGGTGGGGTCATCCTGCTGGTCATCACTCCTCCCAATACCTGCTATCCAGCCCCATAGTATCTATGATACAAGTACAAGTGCATCTCTCTGCCACCATGGAACTATGCAACAATATTTTCTCCATATGCTTCCTTTTCTTCCATTAAATGCTGAAGTGTCTCACCATATACACCTTCTGGGCTTACCCTGTTTAATTTCTCCATGTGTTTTGAGTTTCTCATACCATGACAGGAATGGACCCCCATTCCTAAGTCAGGGTACAAATTAGAGATCATGAAATTAGTTTCGTTTGAATCTTTGATGTCAGCCAAGAGTGCTCTTCTCAGCATCCAGAATGTGCCCAGTAATGACTCCTTCTGCAGTTCACATGGGGTTACATGTATTGGTAGCATATTTAAGTATGACTGTAAATACTTTTTATTAGCCCTGTTACTTCTACTACTATTGGAATTGTCTGGTTATCTTTCTTCCACATTACTCTTGAGAAACTTTCAGTCTGATTCTCTGTTGCTTCAGTCAAATTTTCATTATTTTTTACCTCATTTCTGCAATTTTTGCATAGCATCAGTGCCTTCCAGCATAATCAGCAGCAGCAGTGCCTTCCATCTTCTCATAACAAGATGACAGAGCTCCCCCTATTCAGATGAAGACTAGGGGGCAAGTTCCTTGGTGCTCTGGCTAAATTTCTTCTATTCAGTATGAATACAAACTCTGGTATCCCCTGAAAAGGGGGTCACTAGCCTAGAGGGACTAACCTGGCCAAGAAGGCATATATAAATAATTAAATAAATACATGGCTCGGTGAAGTGTGCCTGTGTGAAATGAAACAGTGAGGTAAACTCTCTAAAATGGAAGGGAAGGGGCTGTTGATCCCTACCTCTGTGTTCTGAAAAACTGGATGTAAAATTATTAACAGGATGCAATAGGTAAAGCTCATGGCTTGGCCAGGGGGAAGGTCTGCTCCTCACTTCCTCAAAACAGGCCACTGAAAATGTTTTTGAGGCACACCAGACAATTTATAATTCAGGACTTCTTAGTACAAGAAAACAATATATAATGAGGAAGGCATAAAACAAAAGTACTGCAGACATGCAGGAGTTTGGGTCAGAGTCTTTCCTTGTCATGGCTGGATATTCTGTTTTCTATAAATAAAGGGGATGGAGTTTAAACTGAGAAAGGGAAAACTGGATGATGGGTTGGAGTGAGGTTTATGAGAAGGAAAGGAAAGCAAAAAAAGTAGCACTAGAACAAATTTCTCTGTTTGCATCACTGATGACTTTTTACTTTTTTTTTTTTTTTTTGGTTCTAGCAGCATGCAAGTTGCTTTCTTTTCATAAGGTACCAGGGCTTGGACTTGCCAGTTGTGGTAAAATGATGCATTAGCAACTGTGTTTTACTTCCTTAAATCTTAGTTTGGGCAAAGAAATCAAATTCTTACTTTGCTTGTAGACCTGAATTCCAACCATACTGAATGTCAGAATTTGAAGATGTGGAATCAGACCTATCATGTACTTTTAAGGTTTGCTTAGGAAATAATTTGTCTTGTACAGGGAGTAAAATGTTAAGACGATATTGAAAAGAAGACTTAGGACCTTTGTGTAGGCACTGTGAAAAAATGTGTTCTTAAAAGAAGCAAGACATTAGGAAGCAGTGATACTGTTTGATAATTTACTAAACATATACTAGAAACTTAAAATTCTGGTCTTTTTGTTTACTAGTGAGAAAGCCTCAGGACACAAATGGGCAGCAGCTGCCTCAAACCAGGCTCCACTGGAAACATTCCTGCTTGTAGCTGGAGGGATTACATCCTTAACCTCCTTAACCAAAGCTGATGTGTCAGTAACTGGAACCTACATAGTAGCTCCAGACTGAAACAATGCTCACCCAGTTCCAGCTTGTGAAGACATGGACAGCCAATGACATGGCAGCCTCCACAGGGGTCTCAGCACGAGCAGATGCTGATGTTAGGGATATACACTGGATTAACAATCTTGAGGCGAGGTGGTGAGCTGGCACCTCTAAAGTGTTGTCAGCCCCCGCTAACCTTCTCCTTTCGGCGCTTCTCCTTGCATTTCTTAAGGACATCAGTCTAGGGACAAGCGGAAGACATAGCTTGTCTAGGATTAGCAGTACCTTCAGACCAGTATTGTTAAAAGGAGTCAGCCCAACATCTGACAGTTCTTTTATCAAACAATATGTGGACCTGACAACAAGGGAAATCATGTTCTTGGTCAAAACAAAAAAGGTAGAAGGAGTGAAAGTCCTTGTATGGAATTTTCTTTCTAGCCTAGAGGCAACTATTAACCTTCAGTGACATCAACTTTAGCATGAATTACAGAATAATCAACATAAAGAAGGTTCCCTAATGTAGTAATTAGCTTTATCCATGATCTCTGATCTTCTGACTAAACTACAGGTGCTGCAACTGAATTTACAGCGTAGGTCAATGTGGCAAGAAGAATCAAATATAGTGCTGGCTAATGTCCCTTTTGTACCATCGATGTCCTGACCTCAACCAGGCAGAGCATCTGCCAGCTGTGAGACGGTAAAATTTTCAGGTATTCGAGAAGACCATGGTCTCTCACATGCAAAAATTCCCAAAACTACGTTGCTTGGCTCTGGGTACAATCAATCGCCCCTTACCTGATGACCTGAGAGAGCAGGCAGCGATGGAGAATACCAACATCTCCTGTAAATGAGTGGGACTCATACTGTACAGAGATTGTCAACTATCAAAACATTAAATACAGGCCTACCTGCAACTGGAATCCAGCCCACATCCTGCAGCACAGGGGTTTAACAAAACTTGAAGACGCCTGTCAGCACACTAGCCAAAACACTCTAGAACTATTTAGACATCCAAGGTCTCTCGTAAAAAGCACTACAGCATCTTAACGTGATGATATGTTTGTGAATATCCAATGCCAGTTCCTAAGAAGAAATCTGGTTGTTGATCTTGGCAATATTCTTGTGATATTAGTTAAGATGGCTCAATAGCTGTTGACATCTGTTCCTTTAGTGTCACTTCATTATTAACAATATACTCAGATATGTAACTGTAGCTAAAAAGTCTAACCAACTATATCTAGAGAAAATAAGGGAAATTAGGTACAAGAACATGCAAAGTGTGAAAGGCAGCAAACACAAGCATGGTCTCGCTTTATTACTCATTCAACTCAGGATGGAATTCAAAAAGTCACCAAAAGTGCTAAAATCAGACATCAGATCCTGTGAAAACAACTGCAACTGGATGCCATCTGGAGAGCAGTGGTATCAGAATCCTCTAACTTGCAGGGTCAAACTGAGTGGCAACAAGCACACTGAAAATTTGAGTAGCAATATGTACAGTGTGAACGAAACAGAGACTAAAATACAGCACTACGGCATTCCACAATTGTTTTTTTCTCCTTTTTTGGTTCCCAGCAGCTGACCATAGGGTGCTCGCAGGTCATCTTCTTCTTCACCAGGACTACCAGACATGCCTTAGCCCACACCAAGCTAGACCCAACCCATGTCTGGGATCAGGCAGAAAATAATGGACTATGAGGTGGCATAATAACACTGTTGGGGAGTGTTTTCTACTATTTCCCTGCCCATGCCTTAACAACCCATGGGTGGGAGCAATGGGCATCAGGACTGACCCATCCCTCACTTCCACCAAGGAATAAAAATCAACAGGATATCCCACCCATCTTCACTCAATTCTCCACCAATGAAATCAAACCATAATACTGTCCACAGCATGTGCGCCTCCATCCCTGGTATAGGCATACCCATTCTCCCTGTCTGCGCCATCAAGCTCCTGAAGCACTATTTGAGCTGAAGTAACCTAGACCACAATTAGGGCTCTATCCCTCTATGTCATTGGTACTGGCTAGCACTGTATAAGATGAGGTTTCCATTTAAGAATGACTCATGATTTAAGAGATAAATCAGTGAAACAAGTCAACAGAAAAGCCACAATTAAGTCTGAGGACTCCCCAGAAAAATCCTATAATCCACAGTATAAACGGTAAAAAAAAAATATCAAGCAGGGCCAGGACTGACTATAATCTCTGATCATTTACCATCCTAATAAGAGCAGTCTCAGAACTACATTCATACTGAACACAAAATGAAACAGAACCAGAAGACCATGAAGCAACAAAAAGAAATACAACCACTTGTAACCTACCCTCTCAATAACATTTCCATGAATGTCAGTTCATTAGAACTCAAAAGTAGGCTTCTTAATAAAAGAATAAATGAATGAATCTCTTTTTTAAATATGACAAAAAAATACAGTCCTGAACTCTAGATGAACTGGAGAATGACAGACCCAAAGACTCCAGGCAAACTTTAACTATACAAGCCAGACCTACAAAGAATGAACACCTGAAACTATAATCACAATACCTTCATAGCTGATATACCTTAAGTTATTCCAAGGTAAAGCCACTGGTATGCCATTTGGCATCCTGGGCACTCTCCTCAACCTGTACAAGGACCAACTGCTAAAAAAGATATGCTCAAGGACTGAAGTGCACCTTTGGCTTTATCCCATTCAAACAAAGTAAGGAAGGCAAACTCCTTGATTCATAGATTATTTAGTAGTTACTTAACATGAGGTCCAGATGATCACTGAAGAGACTAGCCCAATTTCCCAATTACCTCAGAACAGTCCCTAGCTAACCGACTCTCTCAGAGTCATAATAGAGTCAAATGGAGACTGAGGGAATCAAACCCTGCACTGCAGAAAGCAGGTCACTAACAGCTCATAGCTTTAATCCTCTGCACTAACTGTCAGACTATAAGCAGTGAAAATGTGGCCACTGATCCCAATGTGTCTCCCATGCTAAGAAATCACTCTACCATTTGAGCCATCTCTCTTCACTATTGCAACCTTCTGCTTTTCCAGCTGAGTTATCACTAGAATTAGACCATGATTTTAGAAGCAGCCATAATTCTTTCTGAATGTGCCAGGGTACAATTTCCCTGTTTATGAAGGGTGCTGGTTGCATGTAATGGTCAGAGTAAGTTTAAACCACATCCCCAAGAGTCAAAAGCTTTAGGTACAGGCAACTGAATTTCACCTAAGTGACATGGAATGACTGTCTTGGGTAAATGCTTAAAAGACCAATTACAGTAGTAATCATTCTTCTTTCGGCTTTTCCCGGTTAGGGGTCACCACAACGGAACTCTGGTCCGCTAATGAATTGGCAGTAGATTTTTACGGTGCCGAGGTGCCAGCCCAATGCCCAACCTTCAACGAAGGCACACCCATTCATGCATGTCTTTCGAATGCCACTCAACTGCGGGGAGGACATGCAGACTCCACACAGAAGGTGCTCCAGTGAAGAATCGAACGGGAGAACCTCTTGCTGTGAGGTGACAACGCTACCGATGTGCGGCTCCAAAAAAACAGCAACGATGTGTCTGGGGTAGTGTGGGGGCTGTCAGAGCAACAGTCCCGTGCCCAAAGGACTTGTGTAATACCAAAATATTTCACTTTCAAGTCTGCATGTGTCCAACAGTAAACATTCAATGAAGTCATCAACATATGACCACTTTGCCCCTTCAATGACCCTAAACTCTTCTTGGTGGCAGGATAATAATTCATGCCCTAGAACACCAGATTCAGATTTTCAAAGTGCCATGCACTGGTTTTACTGTGCAAAATTCAAGCCTCTTTAGTGAAGCACCTTGTGATGAGGACTGCTCTTCTACAAGACTTGAACATGTAGTTGTAGATTTATATATTTATACATGAGCGGACAGGTGATCCGCTGTGGCGACCACTAACTATATATATATATATATATATATATATATATATATATATATATAAATAACATTCTGGGAGGTGTGAGATCCGATCATGTGTTCCACTTCTGCTCATACCCAGCTGTAGCATGTTTAGCTAAGTCACTGATTGCCTATAAGTAGTTATGTTTTCCTGTATGGCAATCTGAAATGAAATTTAAAAAGTAAAGATTTTTAAAAAATGAATTAACTGATTAATGGAAGTGCACAACTGGGATGAATGCACATGCCTGCAAATGTTGCTGTATTGCTCATCTAAAAAAATTGTACATGGAGTTGTTCAATATAACCTATATTGTGCACTTTATCTGCCTACAAAAAGTATGATCAGTTTGTGATATATGATCACTGAAATACACAACATTCCCAATATACTTACTGCCCCTTTCTGTGGAACTTGATAAACCCAAATTTGTAAACTGCAGAGGTCTGGTACCTCCAAGTCAACAAGCACAACAGCAAAGTATGCAGAAGGGTTTGCATTGCAAATGGACTCTAAAGATGAAGATAACTCTGAAAAGGAGTGTCATCTGCTCCTTTTTGAGATCCTTACAGATGAATTTGTACTGCACAGTTAATACGGCAGGAAACAGCTAGTGCACAACACTAAGGCTGCTAGATACTGCTTGAAGGCCCAGTGTTTGCCTGCACCTGGGCTGCATGCACTTCTATGATGTTCTCCACCATCACTTACAAAGCACAGTAGAAATATTCAAAAGGGACTACAGGGCCTGAAACACAGACATCCAAAGTAAATGGAGGCAGGGGGAGGGCAGGCTACAATGAAAGGAAAAACATAATCCGCATGTACAGAGAACAGGAAAGACCCATGGGTGAGAACTACAGAGAATGTTTTTTTGATTCAGTGACCCATTAAGTTAGGGAGCCACCTACCAAAGAAATGCACAAATCAGCTTGTGTGCGCATTTGCGGGGGGTTGCATTACAAAATGTAAACACCCAAAATGCTATCACTTTATCTGAAGCAAACAAAGTATATGAGCACAGTGAGACCAATGCAGTTGCATTACATTTTAAACAAAGAAAAAACAACCTCTGAAATCTGCAGTGTGCCTACAAAGATGTGATAAAGTACAGTTTTGTACCTACCATAAATGTAGATGTTCGAGTGCTAATACAGCTGCAGTCATTACAGATGGGTTCTCCTGCCATCAGGCGGGTCCTCGGTCGGCCGAATTCCAAAGTCTAGGTCCAGCGTCGGTTGTTGTCGCCTTCTTTCCTGACGTCAGTGCGACAGGGGTATATAAGACACAGCCAACACCATTTTCTTCAGTCTTTCTTGCCCCAGATGTCAGGTGCCCCCAGAAGGAAGGCAATGCATAATTCATATATAATCATGCAATGCAATATAATCACAAATCAGAAGTTGCAAGCAAATACACCATAGAAGGATAACCCAATCAGGTTGTAAGAGGAGGAGTTAGCCACTAGGCCTGTACCAAGAGGGGAAGGAGGGAGGGAAACCTGGACTGCAGCCGTATTAGCACTCGAACATCTACATTTATGGTAGGTACAAAACTGTACTATGTTCATCGTGCATACAGCTGCAGTCATTACAGATGGGTAGAATCCCAAAGCTACGCACAGGGTGGTAGGCACTAGGTGGAACTGGGAGGAGCCAGAATGCCCTGCAACACAGCAGTGGCAAAGCCTGCTCTAGTTTTGGGTATAAAGGTAGGTGGTAGTGTTTAGTGAAGGTATGCACAGAACTCCAAGTGGCTGCCTCCAAAATATCTTTGGTAGGGACTCCTCTGAGGAAGGCTGCAGAGGTAGCTGTGGCCCTTGTGGAGTGGGATCTAATGCCTGCAGGTACAGATTTACCATGAAAGGAGTAACAAAACCGTATGCAGTGGCCTATCCATTTTGAAATTGTCTGTTTGGAAATTGGCTTCCCTTGAGCTCCTACAGCATAGGACACAAAGAGTTGTTCTGATTTCCTGAAAGGCTTTGTTCTGTCCAAATAGTAGCAGCTGTCTATGGATGTCTAAGGAATGTAGCAGCCTTTCCCCTTTGTTTTGAGGATTGGGGTAAAAGGTAGGTAAGTGTATGGCCTGATTTAAAGCTACCCTGGAGACTACCTTAGGCATAAATGATGGGTTGGTTCGTAGGGAAACCCTGTCCTGATGGAAGATGAGAAAGGGCTGCACAGCCATGAGGGCTTGTAGTTCCGAGACCCTACGAGCTGAGGTAATAGCCAGAAGGAAAGCTGTTTTCCAGGACAAATATTGCAAATCTGTTGAGGCAGCTGGTTCAAAGGGAGGCAATGTTAATTTTTCTAGAATGTAATTAAGATCCCAGGCTGGTATTGGTTGTTTCCTTGGAGGTCTTATATTCTTAGCCCCTCTGAGGAACTGTCTTAAGAGTGGGTGAGAGAATAAGGGTGGATCAGTGTTGTATTCTGCAGAAATGGCTGAGGCATGGATTTTGATGGAGGAAAATGAAAGTCCACTGTTCAGCAGCTCAGCTAGATACTGTAATATCTGAGGCAAATTCAGTTTTCTAGGATCCTGGCCCTTTTTCTCATTCCAAGCGCAAAACCGTTTCCATTTTGCGGAGTAAGCTTTTCTAGTAGATGGCCTTCTGGCCTCCAAAATGACATCCTGCACCTCCTTGGAGAGTAGGGTCTGTTGTGGTGTTAAGGAATTTTCCATGCAGCCAGATTGAGTGTTTTCAGCTGACTGTGAAGAGTTTTGTAGCTGTGCTGAGTCAGAAGAAGAGGCATTAGAGGTAGAGTCCAGGGAGGAGAATGTGTTAGGCTCCTCAGAAGTGGGTACCAGTGTTGTCTTGGCCAGTCTGGAGCAATCAGTATCATCTTTGGTCTGTCTGCTCTTGCTTTCAAAAGCACCTTGGGCAGTAGAGGAAAAGGTGGGAAGACGTAGACTGTCCGTGCTGCCCAACTGAAAGAAAGGGCGTCCACTCTCCAGGCCTTTGGATGAAATGTCCTTGAGCAGAATTTTGTCAATTGATGATTTTTGTGGGAGGCAAAGAGATCTATGTCTGGCCTTCCCCACGCTTGGATTATCTTTGTAAACACTTGCGGATGCAACTTCCATTCGTGCGGGTCTGTCATATTTCTGCTTAGATTGTCTGCCAGCGTGTTTTCCATACCTGGCACGTACTGTGCTTGAAGCTTGATTTGCCATTCCAGAGCCATGTTCCAAAGTGACATGGCCAGCCTGCACAGGGGGTATGAATGTGTTCCTCCTTGTTTGTTTATGTACCACATTACTGTGGTGTTGTCTGTTCTTATCAATAATTGCCCTGGATGCAGGAGGTCCTTGAAAGCTGTAATTGCATTTATCACTGCTAGCATTTCCTTTTGATTGATGTGAAGGTGCTTTTCCTTTTGGGACCATTTGCCCTGAATGCACCTGTCTGTCATGTGTGCCCCCCAGGCGTAGTCTGAGGCGTCTGTTGTGATGACTTGATTTGCTTGAGGCTTGCAGAATGGTAGACCTGTGTTTCTTTGGCATGCTTGGGCCCACCATAGAAATTCCTTTTGCAAACATGGAATTAGTGGTATTATTGTTTCCAAACTGTGGCTGTGTTGAGACCATAGGTTTTTTAGGTACCATTGAAGTTTCCTCATATGCAACTTTGCACATGGGATTAGAAGAATGCAAGATGCCATGAATCCCAGAGCCTGCAAGATTTTCCTTGCAGTTAGCCTGGTACAATTTGCTAGTATCTTGAAGTACTGAGTTAGTTGCCCCTGTTTTTCTGGCGTAAGATAGGCCATCTGGGTGTTTGTGTCCAAGTTGGCACCCAGGAAAATTATTTTCTGAGATGGTGTTAGCCTGGATTTCTCTTTGTTGACTGCGTATCCCAGAGAATTCAATAACCGTGTTACATAAGCCAGATGTTCCAGAAGTATGTGTTTGCTGTCCGCTTGGATCAGGCAATCGTCCAAATAAGGGTATATTTGTATCCCTTGAAGTCTGCAGTAGGCAATTACTGATGCCAGGCATTTCATGAATACTCTGGGCGCAGTAGATAAGCCAAAGGGCAATGCAGAGAATTGATAGTGGATTGAACCTGCAAGAAATCTGAGGTATCTTCTGCAGCTTTGTCTGATTGGGACATGCAGGTATGCCTCCTTGAGGTCCAATGTTACCAGCCAAGACTCCTTGCCCAGCATGGGAAGAAGCTGCTGTAAGGTGAGCATCTTGAATTTTGGTGCAGTAGAAATGTGTTTAGGATGGATAAGTCCAAAATGGGTCTCCAATCGGTTCCCTTCCTTGGTACCAGGAATAGTCTGGAATAAAAACCTTGACCTTGTTCGTGAGTAGGTACCTCTTGAATAGCTTTCATGTCCATGAGCTTTGAAATTTGTATTTGAGCCTCTGCCCTTTGATTGTGTGGCAGGTTCGGCATGCCTCTCATTTTTGGAAGAGTGTGAAAATGAAATCTGTAGCCTCTGTTTATAATGTCCAGGATCCATTTGTCTTTTGTTACAATATGCCAATTTTTTGAAAATAATGCCAGCTTTCCTCCCAAGGGTGCTGCCACTTGAGCCTTGCTTGGCATGCAAAGGGGAAAGTCATTGGGTTTGTTTCCTGTATTGCTGTGCACTGTCTTCGCCACCTCTTGGTGCTGGAGATTGCCATCGTCTGCCTCTATATGATCCTTGAGATTGTCCTCTGCCCCTTGTGCGCCTGTATCTACCTCTTTGGGGCTTGTCCGTGGCTGGAAAGGACCAGTTTTTTGAAGGCCAATTTCTACTAAAACGTGGTGGTTGTACCTGTAGAAAAGCTTTAACAGTTTGCATAGATTTAGCTTTTTCTTCCATTTTCCGTAGTATCTCCTCAGCATTAGTACCAAATAATACATCCTTTTGTAAAGGAGCATCTAGTAATTTAGCTTTAACATGATCAGGCAAGGTTTGTTCCCTAAGCCAGGCATGTCTACGAATGACTGATCCTGTAACAGCAGCTCTACTTGAGGCCTCTAGAGCATCATAACCACATTGTAAGGTGTGCTTACCCACTTGTTCTGCACTATGCATCATATCCTGCAACTCCTTCAAATCTGGTTGTTCAGGTTGTGACATTTTATTCTTTAATTGTGATAACAGAAACTGCTGATATTTAAGCATATGGAACTGACAATTTAAGGCTCTCATGGCTAGGGTGGCCGAGGTATATACCTTTTTTCCCCACCTTTCTAAGGATCTAGACTCTCTCGGAAGGTAATGGATTCTTAGCAGTAGAGGCCTTCATTCCCTTGGGGCCTTGAGAAATGGTTTCTGGGTCAGCATTATGGCTTTTGTAAAGAAATTGGTGTGAGTTAGGAACTCTGTAGTACTTATCAGGCTTGACTGGGGCAGGAGGCAGGGAATCCAGATTAAGGCAAGCCTCCGAGTAAACATCATCAAGTATGTCCAAGACAGGAGGTATCGCCAGAGGTCTGTGCTGAGGTAGCAAAAGAAATTCCCTAAGCCTTTTCTTGGAATCTGAAAAATCTTGGCCTTCCCAATGGAAGTGTTCCCTCAAGGTATGCAAGGTTTCCCCGAATGAGAAATCCTCTGGGGGGGATACAGAAGGAATGGACTGCTCTGCATCAGAATCTTCAAAAGGGGAGTACGAATGTTCCTCTTCAACAGAATGTTCTGAAATAATGGAGCCCTGGTCAGAAGAGGGAAATTCTTCCTCCACTCTGGGTCTCTTGTCCGGTGGGGGTTGGGAACCCCTGATAAGAGTAATTAAATCCTCAGCCATTTTGAGCATCTGCTTTTTAGGCATGGGACCTGGAGATGGGCCCTGTGCAACAGGCCTCTTGGAATGCATGGCTGATTTAGACTTAGTAAAGGCCTTGATGGAAAAGGAAGAAGAAGGTCTGAAGACACCATGGGTGGAAGTGGACCTGTCCACATTAAGAGGCTCAACACTCACAGTGGCTTCGGTAGCTGTAGTCAGGGTGTGGGCCGAGGAACCTGCGGTCTCGGTTACAGAGGACACCGCCAGAGAAGTGTCGTCGGTAGTCAGGGGCTGCGTAGGCGCCTCGCTGAGAACCGGACCATGTGTAGCCGGTTTTGGCGTGGTGTCGGTGGAGACCGCGGACCTCGCGTGTCGGTCTTTGTCCTTGCATTTTTTGGACAAAACAGTAGTTGGAGTCTCCGACGACATTTTATAGTTAAAAGCTTTACCAAAAAAGTGCTGGGCGAACTCTGCCCGACGCTTAATAGTGCGTTTATTGAAAGTAACACAAAAGCGACAGCCCGAGACGTCGTGGTCTGGGCCTAAACAAGGTATACAGAGGGAATGGAAATCCTTATGCGGTATTTGCTTCCCACAAGAAATACAATTGTTAACTTTGTCTGACATCGGTCTGAGGCAAGAAAAGTTTCCCCAACGGGGTACTTAGCTTTAAAGAAGACTTCGGTTTCCAAATTTTCGTAATTTCAGGAGCTGGCCGACCGGCACTTGCGAACTGCTTCTGCTTCGGGCACCGCATGGCAAAAAAGACTGAAGAAAATGGCGTCGGCTGTGTCTTATATACCCCTGTCGCACTGATGTCAGGAAAGAAGGCGACAACAACCGACGCCTGACCTAGACTTTGGAATTCGGCTGACCGAGGACCCGCCTGACGGCAGGAGAACCCATCTGTAATGACCGCAGCTGTATGCACGATGAACATCAGCACTCAGTTATCTTAAAAATAACTGTAACAGGCAGATGTAGCAACCTACCATTTCTTAGTCTCAGAAATCTAGGTCTAGCTCTCCAAACCAAAGCATCCCAGTGTTATCTCTGGGACTATCAAATTCCTAGTTATCAATATGATAATGCAACATGGAATAATCATATCTCATCTCTTTCCAGCTATAAGTTTTATCTACTCATGCACCTTGTCAACACAGGGCTAGCTAGCTAGTCTCCTGGGCTCATTTATGAACCTTTATCATTAACCTGTCATTGTACATGTTGGTGTGAATGATCTAAGATGTACCTCCCTGGACTACATGAAAAGAGACATTGAGGAGCTCTCTAATCATGTAGCCCAAGCTGGTATGACCCTGACCTTGAGTAGCATACTACCTTCACCTAGAATGATACCACAATACAAAGACAAAATGATCAATTTCAACAACTGGTTAAGCTTCTGGTGTCATTCTAAGGGGATCCAGTGTTTAAGCTTCTGGTGTCATTCTAAGGGGATCCAGTGTCTGTCTGCCTGGGATGACATGATAGACCAGCCTCGCTGTTTCGCCAGAGATGGTTTGCACCTGTCATCCCTACGCTTTCGAATACTTGCCAAGGCTCTTGCCGTCCCCATAGTGCCTTTTTTAGGCAAGGCTCAAAGGACAACCCAACCATAATAGCCAGCACAGGTAAACAAAAACTAAGGGTAATGCTACTCAACGCCAGAAGTCTCAACCTGAAAATGCACGCACTCGAGGCACTCCTCAGTATGGAGAAAATCGATGTTTGTGCAGTGACAGAAACCTGGTTCAAGGCTCCAGAGAGAACTCCAACACTACCAGGTTACAATTCATATCATACCTTCCGGCCTCAGTTACTGGATCACAGTACAAAGGGCGGAGGTGTATCCATATTCATCAAGGATACCCACATCTCCAGGTTAGTGGCACAGCATGATGCCCCAGAGATCATCCATGCGCAACTATCAGCAGGCAAAACCACATTTTAAGTCATAGCCTGTTATAGATCACCCACCATGTCCCAAGATGCTCACTCAGCATTCCATGAGGCATTGGAAAATATAAAGGTCCTACCCAACACCATAATTTTGGGTGATTTCAACTACCCTGGTATAGACTGGACGAACTACCAAAGTTCTAACTCCTATGCCTAGCGGTTCATAGAATTTATAAATTCAAATGCCCTTGAACAATTGCTATGTTCTCCCACTAGAGGGGACAACATATTAGATTTAGTCATCACAAATATGGGCGCCCATTGTACCACACCCGTTATCACTCCCTCTCTGGTCAGATCAGACCACAAATTGATAACCCTGGACATCCTCATCCCTCCACCTCCCTCAGTCAAAGAAACCATCGTAAAAAAACCTTTCCAAAGCAAACTTCAAACTACTTGCGTCAGAAGTGGAAAGCTTCATTATTCCCTTGCAGAAGGATAATGATATCCAGGATGCAGAATCCTACACCAAGGCACTTTATATACATCTTCAGGATTGCATGGACCATGCTATCCCAAATAAAACCAAGACTCCTTCCTCAAGCAAGAAGAAACCAGTCTGGTGGACCCCGGCCATAAGCAAACTATACAATAAGAGGAGACGACTTACAAAAAAAGGCCAAATCTCAAGTAGAAAAATCATCCCTGATCAGCATTAGTAAGAAATTGAGGGCCCTCATCAAGTCAACTAAAGCCAATTTCGAAAAGAAAGTTGCCAAGGATAACCATAAGGCCTTCTATGGTTACGTCAAAAATCTAAATGGCAACGCTCAGGTCTGTTCTGAGCTAGTACAAAATAGAACAAAATACACTGACCCCACTGACATTGCCAACATTTTGGCTGACAGGTTCAGTGCAAATCCCCCCCCCCCCCACCACCACCTGCAGGACCTATTACTATTCCAGGGGATTGTGCAACTCCAATTATTACTGATACGTTGGTTAATAAGGCTCTATCTAAAGCTAAAAACACTGCCTCCATGGGACCAGATGGTGTCCCAGGCTGTGTCATCTGTGACTCCAAAATGAATTAACCCCGCATCTGAATACCCTGTTCAGTCTCAGCCTCTCAACAGGATATGTGCCCATAGAATGGCGCACAGCAACGGTGGTTCTGCTGCACAAGGGTGGGCCCACGACTGACCCTGGGAACTACCGACCAATAAGCCTGACCAGTCTGATCTGTAAGGCAATGGAGCGAATCATTATGGAACTCATAAATAGAGAGATTGGGAACCTCCAAACACTTGACCCCACATAGTTTGGCTTCGCCAAGGGCAGATCATGCCTCCCGCCAAGGGCAGATCATGCCTCCTGAACCTGGTGGACTTCTTTGAGACAGTTACTCGGGCTATAGATAAGGGAAAGGAGGTACACACAGCTTACCTTGACCTTGCTAAAGCATTTGACACCATTCCCCATTCGGGTATTATTGATAATCTCACCAACCTGGGCATAAACCCTTATGTCACAAGGTGGATCGCAAACTGGCTTTCAGACAGATCCCACAAAGTAAGAGTAGTGGGATCTATGTCCGAATCCAGACCAGTAACAAGCGGTGTGCCTCAGGGCTCTGTCCTGGGGCCCCCCCTGTTTGGCATATACTTCTCAGAAGTACAGGCAAGCTCTGAAGGGCTGTGGCTGACCAAGTTTGCGGACGACTGGGTCTCCAGCTGACATGGATATCCTCCAGAAGGGCCTTAATGAGACTGATGCATGGTGTCAAAGCCATGGTCTCAAGCTAAATGCTAAAAAATGCGTAGTAATCCCCTTTGGAAAAAACAGAATACCCGTGAACTACCACATAGGAGGTAACCCCCTGAAATCTGAAGAAGTAATAAGGGATCTAGGGACCCAAGTAGATAGTCAGCTTTCCTTTGATAACCATGTTGCCAAGGTGGTTAGAAAATCCTTCTACGTGACCCATCTGATTACGAAAGGGTTTGCGTCAAGATCTAAGGATGTAGTGGTGCCCCTCTACTTTTCCCTCATCAGACCCATTATTGAGTACAATGCACCAATTGGAATGTACCTGGCTAGGCATCTCCAGCAGCTGGAGAGACCACGGAGGTACCTCACTAAGAGGATTACTGGCCT
The DNA here is from genome assembly GCF_019279795.1 of Protopterus annectens. NCBI lineage: Eukaryota > Metazoa > Chordata > Ceratodontiformes > Protopteridae > Protopterus > Protopterus annectens. The sequence continues at coordinate 763,122,676 of NC_056731.1, read as the reverse complement.
CAAACAGTTGCCCTATGCAGCACGATTGAAAAAACTAAGGCTTTTCTTTGTTGCATACCGCCTTCTCAGAGGCGATCTCTATCTAACATACAGAGTCATGAAAAACCCAGAACTGTTGAAGATGCTCCATCTTAGCAAAACCAAATCTATTCGAGCTACACGCTCTAGGGATATAAACCTCAGCACAACAATGAATAGAACATGCTGGAGGGATAGATTCCCTTTGCAAAGACTCCCCTTGCTATGGAACAAGGTCTCGATCTACATAAGACAGAGCCCCTCACTATCACTTTTCAAGAGGAACCTTGACGAGTGGATAGGTAACAGAAAGTTCACACCAGGGATCATACCAACAGCTCTACTAGATAGGGGCCAAGGGTACTCGCTGCTAGATCAAGGACCTAGGGAACTAACCAAAGGGGCAGTGAATACCGCAAAACGTGGCTGGGCTAATATATGCCTTCGGGTAGATAGCCCAGTACCTACCTATGAAACTATGAACCTGGGAGACAGCATTACAGCCTTGAATGGCACACTTCCTGATAACTTTTTGTCGTAACTGTTGGAATTAGTCTCTGAAGACATACTAGCAGAGACAACTGATAGCAATTTTAGACAAATCCTTCAGAAATTTTCACTAGAATTTCATATTAAAAGATATACAAATTTTGAGAAAAACTACTGTGAGTATATAAGCTTATAAAAAGAACAACCTTCACAATTGTAGTTCAAATTGTTTACAGTGGGAGTAGACACAAAGTGTTAACACCGTAGCTCTAAAAGTGACTGTCAACAACAGTCAAAAGAACCATCATAAATACTTTTAATAAAATAAACACTGCTCAGTATCCATATTTTGTTTTGTCAAGCAATGCCTCTTTAAGATACGTCCTTTATGTGAACTTCTCAGAAAAACATACATTTTTGGGACAACTGTGACTCCCACAGTAATTATTTCATTGGTAGGTAAAAAGCAAATACTTGTCCATCCCTTAATTTTAAACATAAAATAATTCTGCATGTCTGACAAGAAACTAATTTCAATTGGATGTGGTATTTTATGAATGTACATAAACATCTTATTTGCTTACAGTTAGGGTCACTGAGTTGCCATGGCAATGCCCTCTCAGCTGCAAGAATCTGCTTCAGGTTTTTCCATGTCCTGTTCTTTTTGCCAGCTGCTGCGCCACCAATGCCAGAATGCTAAAAACAGAGTGAGATAGTAGAAAATCAATTCAGAATGCCATTTTACAAGGTGACAGTTTTCATTTGAAACCGCGGCTTAAAGCACTGGAAATTGTCATATACCATTTGTTATTTCCAATTTTTTCTCATTCCACACTGTATTCAAATTACAGTCTTTTACATAACAAGAAAAACAGCCTTTTGTTCTATCTAGACTACTGCAGTAAGGACCTACTAGTATATTTATGCAGCCTTTATTTTATTATATTAATACAGGGAACTAATGCTGACGGATCAGACACAAAACACAAGATCATCCATCCATGCTACACAAGTTGCATCTGACTACTGTAGCAACCCGGTGAACAGCTGTTGAAATCTACAAAGTTTACTGGCAAGTAGGGAATGGAAGTAGACTGTCAGTCCTTTTTTCTGCCTCTCTCACACACTAACACACACACGAACACACACACGAACACACACACACACACACACACACACACACACACACACACACACACACACACACACACACACACACACACACACACACACACACACACACACACCAAATGCACATCTAGGGAGAATAAAGAGCCAGCAGTCAGCCTACTGCACATCTTTGGAAGGTGGACAGAAAACAGAGTAACCAGAGTAAACCTATGTGAACACAAGGACAACTAAATGTTGCACAAAAAGGATCCCTCAACTGAAAATCAAATTGGAGGACCTCTTGTTGAGAGGTGGCAAAGCTATTCTCCGTGTCCCCCCAAAAAAGATAGCACATGCAACACAATATTCAAATAACACTATTCAAAATAATAATCCCATTTCAAAATATCACCTTTAAACAACATTATTCATAAAGCCAACACTGCAAAAGGAATACCCACATCTGATTTTGCAGATCAGGACATTATAAGGCCAAACCTCTTTTTATAGAAAATTACACACACTTGATAATCAGGAAAAAGAGCAACTGGAAAAATCTGCCCACTCTACTATCTGTTTGCATACTTAGCTCCATCACATGGAGAACATCTGGGATTTACTTAGTATAAAACTAATTCTAGCTTATTCTCCTGCAGTCATTATGGATATGGCTTATCTACATCTAGTTTTAGCCTATGCTTCCTAAATCTGATTCACCTATGATAGCCCATGTAAACAAAACCAACATACAACCACTTGGTCAAATCTGCCATAAGTGATCCCAAAGACGCATCATGGAATCTTTATCTTGGTCACTTAATTTCATGTCAAGACACTACCTTCCCTATCCTTACTCTGTCCTGTGTTGCACTCAGTATGCCACCATCGCCTTCCTCCTTGACAGCTTTTCAAATTAATTTTTCTTCTATTGATCAGCAATTACATGGCCTGCCTTACATTATAATTATTTCTTCAACCTGCCTTTTCTCATGTTCTGCTTGGGGTAGGAGTGTCAAGTTAACTGCTGCCACCACTCTCAAGTAAATGCCACTGTCCTAATGCCTTCGACAGTCATGGTTCATTAGTACGTACTAGGCTACCTGCCCTTGCAGGCCATTTTAAGCCTAGCCAGTTTCCCTTTTTGTGCTAGAAATAACCTATCCCATTTGTTTACAGATTGGCCTTACCCATCCCATGGCTGATCATTATATTACCCCTAAATAGAACACCTGTTATCATTCTGTAGATAATCTGAAGGGACCCGTGTATGGGATAAAGCATTTAGGAGCAGCATCTGTCTATTAGCAGTACAGGGGGCAGTCCTGGGTAAATTTTCTGCTTCCCATCCATAAATCAAAATTGTGCTTGAAATTGGACACATCACAGCGGTATATACCCAATTGTAATCTGTTCTCTTTGACCTTCTTTGCAACTGGAGTTACTTTGGTTTCTGCTCTAATATTATTTCTTTGTATGCTCCATGGTGTGTATCCTCTAACCAGTCTCAGGCAGTTCAACTCCGTGACCTTTAGCTTTATCAATTGTTCTACCTTCACTGCCCAAGTTTCTCTACCATACAGAAGTACTAGTTGCACAACTGTTTTGTACACCTTACTTTTCAGCTTCTCTGGCATTCTTTTGTCACACAACACCCCTGACAGTGTGTGACAGCTGGCTGCAGACCCTCTAATTTTACTTTTTGACCTCTTCAACTCAGACTTCCCTTCTCCTAAACCACCCCTCCCAGATACCTAAAGCTGTTAACTTGTTACACTATTTCCTCTTCTATATCAATGTTCACCTTCTTCTGATTTCCTTCATTTGTTGCCATGCCAACTGTCTTGCCTGCACTCAGTTTAATCTCAAGTGCCTTCAGTTCTGCATTCCATTTCCCTGTTATTTGTTGAAGTTCCTGTTCAGTCCCCTTCTGATGCCACACTGTCTGCACACGGAGGCTTTGTTGATCTGTTCCCTCCAACTTGTTTGCTAATGTAATCCAACATCAATGACAACAGTGGGCTAACAGCTGATCCCCAATATATTCCCCCCTCCCAATAGGAACCCATAGTTGAGTCCAAACTTGTGTCACTGGGTCCTTAAACACAAAGCATGCACTAATTTTACAGAAGTTTCTAGGACTTCAAAGTATTGCAGGGCAGCCAAATCAACTTTCTTAGGACCTTGTCATATACTTAAAGGCCAGGAATGCCCAGTTGGCTTCTTCCTCGTCTGTAGCCTGTTCTCCACTGTCTGTTTCACTGTGAACATTGGGCTGGTTGCTCTGCATCCTGATCTCATTCCAAACTGCTCATTTGTGATGTTACTTTCTGCTACTGTACATGACCTTACCGCGACTTTCTACCTGCCTTACATAACTGCTAGCTTACTGTTAGGAGCTTATAAATTATTCTATGATTTACTGCAACCAGCAGCAATCTTGTTTGCACTGTATTCAATATTTGCACTACACATATATATTATGTTGATTCCCCAATACTGTAAGGCCAATGTTATTTGGACATGCAAATTTCCCAAGATGTTTACTATTTCTGATGCTTATAATGGATTAATAGAGCTTTTCTACCCAAGCCTCCTTTGAAAATTGGTTCTGTTCAGTTGGAACTTCCCGAGTGAGACAAACAAGAAACAATTCAATGATAATAGATAATTTTAGGCACTAAAACAAAAGCTTAGTTATTTCCAAATCCACAGTTCCTACATTTGTCTCAATTATGCTTTAATTCTTTCACCATTTTGGAACTTATAGCCTGTCCTGATCTCTGATAAAGTCCCTATGAATTCAGACAAGGATGAAAGTGCTTACATCAATAAATCTGACTTTTGATGCTGATGTCATTTGGTCCATAGTGGAGTTACAACAGAATTTAAAACATTAGTCATGCTTTTGTGACTATTTTAGTTTGGACTGAGTTTTTAATGGTCCATTTATTTATTTAGATTTTAATTTTGTACCATGTGAGCGGCTGTCTGGTTTTATATTCACAGCACTCGCTGCTACATTTTACATCAAGTATCGCATTCTGGTGAGGTGCTGCAATCCTGTTCAATTTTTTATTGGTTTGTTTGAGCTTCCTGGTTCCTGTTTAGAAAGACTGCTGATGGAGTCCACCATCTTCCCTGTCTTCCTAATATAGGACAAAAATATTTTCAATTCTCACTATGGTAGTACAGCCAACAGCAGTCTTTCTCAGTTACAACTTCACAATAGATATTTTCAGGGGGAATATGTGTCAAAGTATTTTAGTGCAACTGATGGTTGGCATACCAAATTTAAATAATACACAAACACAATACTTTACCGTACCAGCAGCACCAACCTTAAGAATGGGCAAAAAAGTGGCTGTGTAGGATGCCATTCTTCAACAGGGTGCATTTTTCATGAGATTTTTTTTTACAATGGATTCTGCAGCTGTGGCTGACATAGTTCTAACAACTGCCTAGTGCAAAGACATACCCCATCCCTGGCTTTCAGTCTGCATACTAGTAATGTAAACATAAGAGTAATGTAATTCGATCGCATTATAAGCAATCTTCCTGCTGTGCTCAATACAGATGTGTGTTTCCTTCCCCACTCACTCCTTTCCGGTTACTTGTTTGTTTAACACATAGAAATGTATCCCCTCAAATTTTCATCCAGTGTTCAAATTACCACATCATGTTCTTATATGGCACAAGTGGTAATTCTCAACTACCCAATCACTGTTTCCATACTGTTTTGAATGCAAGGCTTCAGTAATAGGATCATAAGTGCTACAGGCCCAAAGGCCATTTGAAGAACACGGACTCTGTAAAATAAGGATTACATACATCATAATTCATCCAATTATCTAAACCTTCTTTACATTTTCTTAAATTATTGGAAAATCATATCGACTGAGGAAGACTATTTCAAATTTTTGGAACAGTTACATAATTACCTTTCAAAGAAAACTATGTTTATGCAAACAGAAGTTAATACTACTATGATTAAGAGATAAAGAATTATGATAAATGGATATATTAAATAATGCCTGTACAAAAAATAGCTAGTCACATTTCCCTGACTGGCGTGTGCCTCCTGCTACTGTGTGTGTAATTTGGGCATCATGGGCAGGCAGGGCTTTTTGTTACCTCTACTTTCTCTTTAAGTTCTTTACCTGTATGCAGTACATGAGGATGACTGGATTATATACTTATTATTCAACTCCACCAGTCTGGTTCCCTTTTGAAGGCAAGTGAATAGAAGTATGATGAAGGTGTTGTAGTGGTGCTGGGACTCGCTAGTCACCCAGTCCAAATAATAAGTAAAGTAGCCAAACAGAGCTCGGCAATAAAAGGAAACTACAAAAGAAATTGCAAGAGCTCAAAACCACCTCAATTAAAACTTTTTTACAAAAACAATAAACACATGCAGGCTAGGCATCCCCAACAATTTTTAAAGTATCAGTCAGCAGAGAGAGAGACTGCCAGTGTTGTAGTTTCTTCATGATTTGTTTGTTTCTGCTAACAGGTAGGTGTTTGGTTTGGGCATTTATCTACACTGGACAGATGGATTAATATGTAACACCATGGTGCATTAACAAATCTGAAAACATTTCAGCTTTCTCAAAGAGATATTTTGGTGATCACCCTTACCTTTTTGTTCCTAGGTCCTTTTTGCCCCCATGCTTACCGGACATCAAACCGCTCCTAACTGGACTCAAGTCCATTCATTCCTTTGTGCTGGTGGTCATCCAACAGAGGGGAACATGTGGCCCACATCACTATAGGGACCAGTATCCCTTCTCCTATGGAAGTTCATGCTTCCATTCACTTGCTCAATGAAAGCTACTGCCGGGCATTCCTTAGTGTAGCTCACATTTGCCAACACACCTCATGAGCTACCTCTGTTCTTTGAAATTTCCAGACAAATAAACATTTTGTGTTATAGTTTGTTATTTTCTTAGAGTTCAGGCACCTAATAAAAACAATACTGTGAATATCCAAACTAATAACAGGTAGTACAAATACTTTCTTTAAAACTTTCCAAAGTAGAAATCCACTAATGCAAGTAGGGAAGCACAAGCCGGTTCAAGTCAAATCTTCTTTATTAAAGTGTACCACACATTTGTCCTGGAAGATCATTAAAGAGAGAAGTTAGAAAGTAATGATACACACTGCAGTTTCTGACCTCAGCACCCTTATAAGAGCATTCACTACAATGTCGTGAAAGTTTGATGCAATCAACTGACTAACTTTCCAAGGCCAATATATGTCAAAGGTACAATGACCAGTTTAACAGCACTGTAATCAAATCTCATCAGAACAGTAATACAGCATAATGCCCTCTTTTGCATGTACCTCTACAGACACGTGCAGCAGCTGGAGTGACCACATGGCTTTCTCAGGAAGAAAACACAGGGCCTACAAACCATGCCATGATGTATGCTGACAGATTAAAAGCTATGTCACTATCATCTGTCTGGTATAGGGTAAGGTGATGTCTGCCTGGCCTCCAGGCCAAGGTCTGACTATGCCCTGGTGGGATGACTGCATAACCAAACATCTGATAATGCTGATGGCATCAGCAATGTCCATTGAGAATATGGTAATAACAGTGTCCCACATGCTGCAGTAAAAGGCTCTTTGTAATGTCAAGCGAGAGCACACGCGCACAAGCACAGTTGACTGCCGTGAGAATCAAACCCCTACCTATCCAAGTACACAGACTACAGATCACAGTACACACTGCAAGTGCCACAGCACAAGTCTGACTTTTTGCAAGACTGCAGCTGAACTTACAGTGCATGACATCAGCAGCCCGTGTGTGAGATAGGATGTTGGCTGGCCTGCATAGATTCATATGAGGCTACCACCATAATGGCCCTAAGTTCATAGGAAGTTACTAGGCTAATGGCCTAAGGCCTTGGGAAGCCTACACAAGTTGGGCTACTGTTCCCTTATATTACAAGATATGTAATCCATATTTGTGAATCCATGATCAGCATTGGCTGACCCTTATCTAAGAGTGACATTGGTGAAATCCCCCAGGGTAAATCTACGATTTCCCATCCAACTGTCCCAGTTAACACTTAATAGGGTCATTTAGGAGCTCAGTTTCACATGAATTGGGAGTTTGTTCCATAGGAGTGGGAATCTCTGGGAGACGTATCTGTCTCTACAGCATGTCCTGTTGATGTCGTAGGCTAGGGTAAGGTCCCTAGAGTGAGACTGAGTTTTCTCCCATGTGATTTGGGAGGTGCAGCATTTTCATTAAGGCAGGGTTTGAGACTGCTCTGTAGGCTAGCCACAAGTCGTCTTACCAGTCTATATGATACAGAGTACAGTGACAGGGCCTTCAGTCTGTCCATGTAGGTAATGTGCTGGAATTCCTTGGATTTTCTTATTGAGAAACCTCTGAGGTCTCCCCAGCTGCTGCAGGTGTCTGGTGAGGTACATGCAAAAGGGAACAATGTACTCTATTATTGGTCTGATGAGGGACAAGTATGGTGGAGTTATAACATCCTTAGTCTTGGATGCGATGGGCTCACTCATGAGGTGTGCAATGCAAAGGGTCTTCATTACCACTGTGGACACATGGTGATTAAAGATGAAGTTGCCATCGACCTGCATTTCCAAATCTCTCATCACTGGGTTAGAACATAGGGGATATTATTAATATTGTAATTTAAAGGGCCTTCTTCTTTGCCAAAAAGGATATTATTTTGTGTTAACTAAGTCTGCGGCTTTGTCAACAATCATTTATGTATGAAAGCACATTCTGTAGTACAACACCACATATGTTTGATATGTGTGAAATATACAACTGTAAATGAGAGTTGCCCATAGGAAAATATTATAGTCATTACTCATTTTTTGTAAACTCTGTTTTAAAAGACTTTTGATACCAATGGCCTCATTCAGATCAGGTGGTACGTTGGTATTGAGAAAAATCTGCCACCACAGCTCCCTTTTTCAGCAAAGTCCTGGGGAGAAAAGCTCCAAGAAGTTACAGTGTGAATACATGGTAGGATGTGGTTATTAAAGAATAACAATCAGTAAGATGTGGTAATTAAAGGAGAATTGGTAGGATGCTGACATTTTTAGAAGGCAAGACAGTTAAATGCAACAATAGTAGCAGGATTATAAGTGGTAGAATGCTAACATATAATAGGCAAAAACTGTTAAATGCAATACAAACTCACAGTACAGTTATGCGATCACAAATCTTACAGTACTAGTACAATATATGTACATAAGGTACTCAAAGTAAGTAAATATTTACAAAATATACAATGCAATGCACATAGGTGGAACAAGAGGACAGTGAAAAGTATACATCAGAGGCCTCAGAGGGTAAGCTGCCTACAGTGGAGGGAGGATTCGGGGGGGTCATTACAGTTGCAAAGGGTGTTGGTGAAAAGGTGTGATTTGAGGAGATCTTTAGATGTGGATGTGTGATTTTGTAACCTGAGGTCAGGAGGGAGGGTATTCCATGCTTTTGCAGCCTCATGGGAGAAGAGGGCTTCTCCAGAGCTGTTCTTGCATGGACTTACTTCAATCAGGGCTTTGTTACTGGATCGTAGTTCCCTGCTGGAGTTGTGAAAATTTAACATGGCAGTTAGGGAAGGGGTTTTCTCAGGATGGTATAGAATTTGTTGAGCTATGTTGAGTTGGTGGAAGCTTAGTGAGTTTGGAAAGTCTAACCAGTGTAGTTTATGTAGGGACTGGCAATGGTGGGAGCGTGATTTAGCATTGGCTGCAAACCTAGCTATCTTGTTTTAGCAAGTGGAGAGTTTGTTCAGATCAGTTTTATTAATTAGAACTGGGGAGGCATAAATTAATGTTGATAAGAGATGAGTTCTGGCTATGGCAGTTCTAAACTTGGAGGTTAGCTTTTTGTGGACTTCAGTGATAGCTTAAGATATATGTTTATTGTATTTGAGTTGTTGATCAATTGTGAGGTCTAGTTTGGCCTCTGGTACTGGGGTGATGGGGGTGTTTTTGCCCAAGACAATGGATAAGGTGAGGTCATTGGGCTTAGTTGGGTGGAATAGCATTAGTTGTGTTTTTGATGGGTTTATTATCAGCTGGTGATTGCTTAGCCAATTCTCCATCTCAGTGAAGGATTTTTGGGCTTTACTTTGTAGAAGATGGATGTTGGGTGCATTAGGATCGTATCGTCAGTGTATTGGACAATATCGGCTTTTGTGGTTGGTAGGTGGAGTTTGTAAATATGTTAAAGAGAAGGGGCCTAGGATTGAGCCTTGGGTTACGCCATATGTGACAGGGAGTGGGGGGGATAGGGAGTTGACCCATTTAACAGAATGTGAGTGGTTGCTTAGGTAATTGTTGAACCAGTGCAGGATGGGGTTATTGAGGTTGAGTTTGGAGAGGGAGGCTAACAGTTTAATGTGAGAAACTGTGTCGAATGCCTTGGATAAGTCTAGGAAGGAGGCGGAGACAAGTTTCCCTTTGTTCCTGTATGAGTTTATGGTGTTGGAGAAGTTAATTAGAACAATGGTTGGGTTTTAGATAGTAGGTTGTTAGATAGTAGGTGTGTGATGAGGAGTTGGTGGTGGATACATCTTTTTTTGATAGGGGTGACAGGATCGCAGTGGGGCAGTAGTAGGAGAAGTCAGTAGAGGGGCTGCCCTTATGGAGGGGGAAGAAATGTGAGGTTTGCCACAAGGATGGAACAGTGTGTTCAGTAATAGATCTATTAATTAGTAGGGAGATGAGGTAGGCAATGGCCTTAGATTCAATTTGAATATGTTTGGCTGGTAGACTGTCAGCAATGAGAGTGGTTGGTTTGAGTTTTGCTAAGAGTTTTTGAATGGTTGATGTTGGTAATAGTTTGAGTGAGAAGGGGGTAGGGTTAGTTTGGAATTTTGGGGGTTGTGGTTATGTTATAGGTGTTAAATCATTTTTGAGTTTCAGTATGGAAGAGGAGACTACGTCAAGGTATGTGCCTTCGAAGTTTGGTGGTGGTGTAGTGGCTTTTCCGGGCTGGAGGATGTTGGTCACTGCAGCCCAGAATTTCTGTGGATTGTTACTGTGTTTCCTTTGTAAGAAAATATAGTGATTTTTTTGTCTATCTTGATCTGCTTTTTTGCTAAGTTCAGCAAAGGTTTGCCTGGTTTTGGGTGTTTTGTATTGTCGCCAGATTTTCCAAGCTTTATCCCCATCTTTTAGTAAGGTCTTTGTGGTTTTAAGGCAGAAGGTTTTGGAACTTTACAATTTTAAAATTTTGGTCAGTCACATGACTTGCAGAGATTATAAAACTAATGATATGACTTTTTACCACCATATGATGACATCTATCACTTAGTGGACGAAAGCATTTAGCATAGTGGACGAAAGCATTTAGCAAATTTAATTTTCATTTGTTTTAATAAGTCGTGGTTGGGTACAATATTAAATAGTTTGACACTTGCTGCCTGGTGTGTTTTTATATTCTAATTTTAATCATTGAGGTTCTTGGTGAAATTTTATACTATGCTGACATAGTTTGGGGATCCAGTTACTGCTCCCAGTTTGCAGTTGTCAGCGAACTTGTTGAGCCACAGGCCATCTTTTTTGCATGATTTTCTCAGAAATACATTCCAAACAGTGGGGAAGCCAGCATAGACCCTCGTGGGACACCACTGCCAACTATGACTGTATGTGTTCTGGTGGTGAGCCAGTTGGCTACCCATCTAATGACATATAGGTTAATTCCCAGGTGGGTGAGTTCGGCAATGATGCCTCAGTGAGGGATTGTGTCAAAGCCCCTGGCCAATTCAATGCCTTCCAGGGCTTTGGTGACACTCCTGAAAATTTCCACTAGGTTTAACAGGCCTGGTGTGCCCTTGATGAAGCTACAATGTGTCAGGTGAAGAGTGTGAAGGTCACCAATGTCCTTGCTGATAAGGTCAAACATAATTCTCCCCATGGCTTTACAGACAAGACTGTTCAGGCTTATGGGTGCACAGCTCCCTGGGTCAGTTGAAGGACTGTGCAAGGGTATTGTGATGATGAGGCATTTCCAGCTATGCCAGAAGAAGTAAGGGAGTGGATGTGTAACATATGCCAGCATAGTTAGCTGGAGTAAAGAATTCTATGTCATTTGTATATCAAACCGATTTGTACAGGTGCTTGTATTGAAAATGTACCAACAATGGGTCCTGCTGGACAGAATATAAATACACCTGTATGTCAGACTGTATTGTAACTGTTGAAATGAATATACTGCAACAGAGGATACTGCAAGAAATGAGGTTAATCTCAGTCCAGCTAACTTTGAAAAATAGTCTGAAATTGAATTGCCTGGTTTAGGCCATAAAGACGGTATCCTGCAGTTCTGACTGCACCCAAAGACAAAATGTCTGTGAAAACCAGGACATGAATCCTACTGTACTGTCCTTAGTCTAACTGCTGCCCTGGAAGGGTGGACATTTTGAAAGGGTTTTATAGCTTCCAGATGCTATAACACATATTAGCACAGGTATATGTGTGTGTATGGTAAAACATACGTGCTACATTCTGGTTCAGTTTCTAGTAAAGGAGGTAGTATGGGAACAAGAGTCAGATGACCAGGTGTATCTGATGTCATTCTGTAATACAGCACTGAAATGATGTTTTAGTACTGGATGAGACAGACATCTCAGAGCAGTCTGTGTTTGAAGCCAGACAAAGAAGGATCACTCACCTACATTTTCTTGCTTGCTTTAGTAAGTAACCAGGGAATACTAATGCTTTAGATGAGACAGAAAAAATATATTGAGATTAGTTAAGTACTGTTTTTCTGTATCTGTGTGAATCTATCCATCTGTGTTATTTTTAATATTTCTTGTGACTGAAACTCTGGTGTTTATTGTAAATAGATATTTAGCACTTTCATGTTCTTTTATTATTAATATATTTAAACTTTCTTTTGTGCTTGGTCTTTTAGAGAATATTTTAATCTTTGAGAGTACTTATATGTATTTTGTGACATGTTCGCTCCTGAAAGCGTTGCTGTTTGGTCAATATTACCATTTGTATTAGTGTTAATTTAGTCAGAATAATTGGATACCCTTAGTGTTAAATTTTACTCAGTATAATTGGGTATCCTTGTAAGACGCTTAGAGTAGCTGGCTGGTGGCAGTGTAACTACCTTACAGTATCAGTGAAGGGGGCACAGCTGGTGAATCCGTGCCAGCCTTTCCTAGGTGTGTGTGTGTGTGTGTGTGTGTGTGTGTGTGTGTGTGTGTGTGTGAAATCAAATCTCAAAAAGTGTGCGTGTCAGTTACTTGGGGCAGGGACACAGAGCACTGGTTTCACAGACTGGGTGGTGGGAGGACTTGACTTGGAACACTCGGATGAGGACTCAACTCTACAGCTGTGTCAGTGGGGAGTCTTATTTGGGGCCTGGATAGAGAGAGGGAAACCCAGCCCCAGGGGGAGAGTGTGTTCCCTGTGTGCTCTTAAGGGAGACTGTGCTTGGTGCAGAGAGCTGCATCTGGAAATACTGTGTATATCTATTTTGGTTCCAAGTGAGCATGCTGGTGTCCATGGTGAGGATTGAGACTCCTTGATTATTGGTCCAGAGAAGGGACATCACAGGTATTATGGGTGCTGTGTTCCCCTCTGCCAGGGCAAAGCTTTTACTCTATCCACATACATCATTGCATGGTGTGTAGACCCTGAGTTATCTTGCTGAGAAAGCCCTGAGGTCTCTCCAGCTGCTACACGTATCTGGTGAGGTACACGTAAAAAGAGCATTATACTCTATTAGTGCTGTAATGAGGTTTAACTACAGTGTTGTCATACAATCCTAAAGTCAATATGATGGCATGACTTGTCATGTGCACAACATAGGCCTTCATTACCAGTGTGGACACTTGATGGTCAAAGTTCAGATTGCTATCTAAATTTCCTCCCAGTGCTTGCACCACTGGGTTTCTACATAGCAGGACTGCTGCAATGCTGTGAGTAACATGGAGCTCCACTTTTCAGATGGACAACATTACAAACACACATTTCTGCAGTTATTTGTAGATCGTATGCTTTTGTCACCATTCTGTTGTGTGTGTCAGCTCCTCCTGTGCTATGTTATAACCATTGATGGACTCATTGATTGCACACAATATGCAAAAATCAGCAAACTTGGTAAGCCAAATGCCAGGTACTTTAGTCTGAACTGTCGAGAAATACAGTTCAAACATGGAAGTGTCATGCACAGATCCCTGGGGATGGCCAATAGTGACAGATCTACTGTACAGCTTGATTCACCAACTGTCACATGACACGTTCTGTCAGTGAGCCAATTGTTTATCCATCGCCTGACATAAGGTTTAATCCCCAGCTTGGGGATTTTCTCACTGATACTTGCATGTGTGATTCTGTCAAAAACCAGGCCAGATCATAATAGGCAGTATGCAATGTCTTACCTTCCTCCAGGCCTATCACATGGAATCAATGTGCTGTGACAACATTACAGAACACCTGTCGCATGACCCTGCACATACACCTTCCTGATATGGAGGAATACACAATTCAACACACCCTCCACACAGCCTATGTTCCCGTCCAAGGGTGTACATCAACATGCATCCACCTGAGTTAGGGGGACAGCACCTGATGCATCCATGTGTACCGACATCCTGACTCTCCTCGACTGTGAGGTAGATTAACATGTCATCATGGACCTCTTCTACATGTATACTAGTAATATTCCAGGTGTATGCAACAGACCTGTGTGAGTTGTTACTGCTACATCAGGTCTGTTAGAGCTTATACATGTCCTCAAAGAGGTCATCGAAGGCATGCATGACAACAGTATCATCTTGTGGAACTTAAACAGGTGAAGGCATCTGACAAAAAGTCACACTGTGCTATTCAATCAACCTTGCCACATGTGGCCATAAACAGCTATATCACCATATGGTTACACCAGTATACAACATATGTGGCATCTCATTATGTTGAAATGTGTGATGTGACATACATCTCACGTCCAGTGATCAAGTCAGTACATCAGGGGTGTCTGCTATGCCCTTCCCTGCCCCTTAGTTAAGTGGTGGGCATCACAGATGACATACACATCTTGTGTCCAAACAACTGCCTGAAGCACTACAGCTTGTGGACAATCAATGACTCCCAACTGTGACATTAGTATAATACACACAATATCAACACATACCAGAGACTGCTTCCACAGCCATGACAACACCTGCATTGATGAGATACATGGGGAGATATGTTGCATCAGGAAACAGACGCACCACCCAAGTATAATATCGACATTACACCCTATAATCAGACAGTACAGTTGTGTACACTTACCATAAATATAAATGTTTGAGTGTATTCACTGTTGCAGTCATCACCTGTGGTTATTCCTACTGTGGTAGCCCTCGGCCGGCCCGAATACCAGAGTCAATGTTTTTTTTGCGCCGGCTGCAGTCACCTGTAGTCTGACGTCAGGTCGTCAGTGCTATAAAGCAAGGCAGCCGATGTTATTACATCAGTTTTTCTTGCCCTAACCCGTCAGAAGCTCAAGGAGATAAGGAAAAGTGGTCCTGGTGGCAAAAAGCCACCGTGGGAAGCTTATGTCCCCCTAGGGGAAGATACTATATGGGGGATGGAGGGAGGGAAACCAGGACTGCAACAGTGAATACACTCGAACATCTACATTTAAGGTAAGTGTACACAACTGTACTATGCTCTTCGTGTTTCACTGCTGCAGTCATCATCTGTGGGAGGATTCCCAAAGCTGAGGACAGGGGTGGATGATAGGTTAGAGTCCTAAGCATGGGTCAGCAGGCCCTGCAGAACTGCTGAGGCAAACCCTGCCCTAGACCTAGAAAAAACAGGTAGGTGGTAATGCTTTGTAAAGGTATAGACAGAGGTCCAGATGGCAGCTTGTAAAGGTATGGACAGAGGTCCAGGTGGCAACTTCCAAGATGCCCTTGGTGGGGACTTCTCTGAGGAAGGCTGTGGAAGTGGAGGCTGCCCTAATGGAATGGGTATGGATAGATTTGAGGGGGGGGGGTTCCCATGTAGTCTGTAGCAGAAATGTGCGAAATCCATTTGGAAATGGTTTGGTTGGAAATGGGCTTTCCCTTTGTCCCAGGGGCAAAGCTGACAAGTAGTCGGTCTGTTTTTCTGAATGGTTTAGCATGGTCCAGATAGTATCTAAGTTGTCTGTGCACATCTAGCGAGTGTAGAATTCTGTCCCCCTTGTTTTGAGGGTTGTGAAAGAAGGTGGGTAGATGTATGGCCTGGCTGAAGGTCACATCAGATACCACCTTAGGCATAAAGGAGGGGTTAGTCCTCAGGGAGACCCTGTCTGCATGGAAAATGATGAAGGGCTCAGCAATCATGAGAGCCTAATACCCTTCTGGTTGAGGTGACAGCTAGTAAGAAGGCAGTCTTCCAGGAGAGGTATTTTAATTCCGCAGAAGCAGCAGGGTCGAAAGGAGGTAAGGTTAGCTTTTCTAGAACATAATTCAGGCCGCAGGGTGGCATGGGAGGCCTTCTGGTTGGTCTGATATTAGAAGCCCCTCTGAGGAATTGCTTAATCAAAGGATGAGAGAAGAGGGGTGGGTCTGAATCTTAATGGGCAGAAATGGCTGAGGCATAGATTTTAATAGAGGAGATAGAGAGGCCACTATTGGGCAACTCGGCTAGGTAATCCAAGATAAGAGGTTTGGAAAGGTGGGGGTACTGGCCCCTTTGGACTGGTTCCAGGAGCAGAATCTTTTCCATTTCTCTGCATATGATTTTCTGGTGCTGGGCTTTCTGGCCTCTGTGATGATATCTAGGACCTGTTTGCTCAACAGGGACTCCTTGCTGGCTTTTAAGGTATAAGCCATGCTGAAAGATTGAGAGTCTGTAAGTCTGGGAGCAGTATCTTCCTGCTCACCTGGGTCAAGAGGTCTGAGATCAGGGGAAGCTGCTTGGGGGGGCTGCAACATCAGGCTGAGCAGTAAGGGGTACCAATGCTGTCTAGGTCAATCTGGAGCAATGAGGATGCCCTTTGGTCTCTCCTCCCATACTTTGATCAGTACCTTGGGAATAAGGGGCAGGGGAGGGAAAGCGTGCACAAAGAGGGAGGAGGGAGTTCCAGGAGAAGGTCAAGGCATCCACCTTCCACGCTAGGAGGTGATACTCCCTGGTACAGAACTTTTGCAGCTGGTGGTTGAGGTGCGAGGCAAAGAAATCAACTTCCGGAGTCCCCCACTCCTGAGTGATTTGCAGAAAGATTTCCCTGTGGAGCTGTCATTCATGGGGGTCCACTAAGTTTCTGCTTACGTGATCTGCCAGAGTGTTGTTGATCCCTGGTAGGTATTGGGCAATTAGGTGTAGTCTCATGGAGGTGGCTGTAAGCCAGAGGCTCATGGCTAACCTGCACAGGGGGTAACATTAGGTTCCCCCATTTGTTGATGTACCATATTACTGTGGTATTGTATGTTTTTATAAGAACCCCTGGCCTGAGATGGGGTTTGAAGGATGTCAGAGACTTCTGCACTGCCATCATTTCTTTCTGACTGATGTGCAAGTAAAGTTGCTGGGCATCCCAAAGACCTTGGGTGCACCTGCCTGCTAGGTGAGCACCCCAACCATTGTCTGAGGTGTCAGTGGTGATGGTCTGGCTGGAAGGGCGGAGGATGAAGGGAAGACCCTTGTTCCTGGCACAGGCCTCTGCCCACCAGAGAAACTCAGCCCTTATACATGGGATCAGAGGGAGAGACGTCTTTAGAGACAGAGTGCTGGTACCAAAGGTTCTTTAAATACCACTGAAGTTTTCTCATGTGAAGCCTGGCCAGGGGAATGAGAAGGATGCAAGATGCCATGTATCCCAGGGCTTGCAGGAATTTCCTTGCAGTAAGGTGACTTCTGGAAGCCAGCTGGGTAAAGTAGAGAGGCAGGAAGTTTTGCTTTTCTGGGGATAGGAAGGCCATGTGGGATGCTGTGTCTAGCACACCTCCCAAGAAAATGATCTTCCTGGTGGGGTTTTCTTTTGATTTCTTCTCGTTGATGGTGAACCCTAGGGAAGTTAGGAGTGATCTGACAAAGAGAAGGTCCTGGAGCAGCTTTTCTTTGCACTCTGCCTGAATGAGGCAGTTGTCCAGGTAAGGGTAAATCTGTATACTTCTCTGTCTGAAGAATGCTATGGCCAGGCCAAGCATTTGGTGAATACTCTGGGAGCAGTGGATAAGCCAAAGGGCAGCCCAGAAAACTGAAAGTATTCTGAGCCTGCTCTGAAGTGCAGGAATTTTCTGCATGATTCCCTGATGGGGATGTAGAGGTAGACATCTTTAAGATCTAGGGTCACTAGCCAGGCATTTTTTATCAGCATATGCAGCAGCTGCTGCAAAGTTAGCATTTTGAAACTGGGGACCACCAGGGAGGTGTTCAGAATGGATAGATCCAGGATGGGGCGACAAGTGCCCTCTTTTCTGGGAACTAGGAATAGTCTGGAATAAAAGCCTTTGACTGTTTGCTCTGAGGGGACAGGTTCTACTGCCCCCTGGGATATGAGAGTTTGGACCTGTTTCAGTGCCTCTGCCCACTGATTTGGAGTTAAGTCTGGGTACCCTCTTGGAATTTGGAGTTCGCTGAAAGAAAACTTGTATCCCTGAGAAATGATCTTTAAGACCCATTGGTCTTTTGTTATAGAAAGTCAATTGTCTTTGAAGGAGAGCCTTCCTCCTACTTTTTGATGATCGAAGGGAGGGGAGAGGAGGAGTCATTATGAGTTTCTGCCATTAAAGGATAGCTTAAAACTCCCTGCCTTAGAGACAGAAGTGGTCCATTGTTTGCTTCTATTCTGACCTTGGGATAGGGGCCTGGATAGTCTGTCCTTGCAGGGCTTAACTTGGCCCTATCTGCTAGGTGCAGGGAAGGCCCACTGCTTAGAGGGAAAGTTCCTGCTGAATCTGGGAGGCTGAACATGAAAGAAATCTTTTACTGTATGTATAGATTTTGCTTCGTGTTCCATCTTTTTAAGCACCTCTTCTGCTTTTTCCCCAAACAATCGCTCCTTATCTAGGGGTGCATCAATAAGTTTAGACTTGACATGATCAGGGAGAGGTTGTTCCTTCAGCCATGCATATCCTGTCACTGCTGCCCTGCTAGAGGCTTCTAAGGCATCATATCTACATTGTAATGAGTGTTTGGCCACTTGACAAGCAGAGTGCAGTAAATCTGCCAACTCTTTTGAATTGGCACAGTTAGGAAAGGTAGCAATCTTCTGTTTTAATTGTTCCAAAGTGTGTTTTATGGACCTGACAATTGAGTGCTCTGATAGCGAAGGTTGCAGAGGTGTATACTTTTTTTACCCCATCTGTCTAGAGCTCTGGAGTCCTTGTCAGAAGGAAGAGAATTCTTGACAGAACTAGTCTTACCTCCTTTAGGTTACTGTGTAATGGCCCCTGGGTCTGCAGCAGGATTTCTGTACAGGTATTTGTGAGAATCCGGTACTCTGTAGTACCTGTCAGGTTTACAGGGAGCAGGAGGGAGGGCGTCAGGGGCTAAGCTGGATTCATGGAAAACATCATCTACCACTTCTAAACTACGGGGAATGGCCAGAGGTCTGTGCTGTGGCAGGTCCAGAAACTCTCTAAGTCTTTTCTTAGACTGTAGGAAGTCTTGAGATTCCCATTGGAAATGTTCCCGGAGTGAGTGAAGGGTTTCCCCAAAGGAAAGGTCCTCTGGAGGGGTGCAGAAGGGATGGATTCCTCTGCATCTGAATCCTCATAAGCAGTTAAGGGATGCTGTTCCTCTTCAATAACTGAATAGTCAGATTCTTCAGAATCCTGTTCTATCATAACTTCTGGGGAAGGGTGCCTTTTCCTTTTAGAAATAGTGGCCTGACTACCCCGGATAAAGAAGAGGAGATCCTCTGCCATTTTAAGCATTTGTGCTTTGGGTACTGGAGCAGTAGCAAGATGGTGGCTAGAAGCATATTTCCTAGGAGTGGCCCAGTTTCTAGGCCTGAGAGAATCGGTCAGTCTGAGAGAAACGGTGGTCAGATGCGAAGACATCAGCTTTTTGCTAGATTCAGTAGTGAGAAAGGCCTCCTCGGAAGCCGGTGCCTGCGTCACGGCTCCGGACCCAACCGAGGCAGAGACAGCCAAAGGCTCATAAGATGAAGAAGTTCTGTGGCATACCGGACTCCGAAAGGGTCTTGGTAGAGGCCTGTGTAAATATCAAGTCGGGCATCAGGGGCTGCAAAAGCGCCTCACTGAATTCCAGAGAGCTGACAACTTGCTTAGCGGTAGCATCGTCGGAAGGCTTAGCCTTGTGTGGTCTGTCTCTAACTCTATGTTTTTTTGGAATGTCCACAGATTGCTGGCTGACAGACGTCATATCGGAATGCGAAGACGGAACACAAAAATAAATGTCTACAAAAAGAGCTCTATGGTGAATGGTTCTCACATTAAAGAGGGCACAGAACCAGCAACAGGGAACGTCATGGTCTGGGCCTAAAGTGACGCTGTAAGAATGGAAGTTATGTGTAAGATCTGCTTTCCACAGGCGAGACAATTGTTAACTTTTTCAGACATCGGTTAGTGCAAGAAAAAAGGATCCCCAACGGGGTACTTAGCTTTAGACAATTTCAGCTGAAATTCCACTTCTGGTAGCGACCAACCGGCACTCGTGCAAACTGCTTCTGCTATGGGCTCCACAGCAAGAAAGACTGATATAATGACGTCAGCTGTCTTGCTTTATAGCACTGACAACCTGACGTCAGACTACAGGTGACTGCAGCCGATGCAAAAAAACACTGAGTCTGGTATTCGGGCTGGCCGAGGGCTACCACAGCAGGGATAACCCACAGGTGATGACTGCAACAGTGAACGCAAAGAACATCAATAGGTATGTGCCCTGTGTCTTGGGGTAGAGGGCAAGTGGTACATACACTAGCATGTACTACTGCGTATGTGATGGACATGCACATCAGAGGGTATACTAACATCATGGTTCCCAGCCTTCATCACACCAGTAATTGAGTACACTGCACCCTTCTCCATATACCTCCCTACACATGTGCCAGTGATGTGTAACTGAAGTGTACCACCTTTATCACAGTGTCCTGTCACACAGCTTATTTTCCATACCCAGGTATTCTTTCTGGGGAATACACATTACTGTCTGATGGTGTGGAGCACCAATCAAGTTGTTATACCGGAAGCATGCGTGCTACCTGTTCACCTAATGCACACACTGACAACATTAATGGCATGTATATCATTTGTGACAATGTGAATTCTGCCATAGATATATGCAATGCACACAAGGCAACTAGCCTATAGTGCCCATACAGGTATAGCAGTGTCACTCCTAACACCTCCTGCAGATATTACAGTAACAGGATAGTGTGCATGTTTACCCTCATAGAGTGTGGATATATCATACTAGTTGTACAGTCTGTGTGCAGACTCATCTGTTATCACTCCACATCACATATGTCTATGTTTGTGGTGGGTTCTTGTAATGTTTACCATGATCGTCTACCTGTAGCCACCATGCTGGAGACCTCCACTGGGAGTACACTCATATTCAGGTATATCAGTTTGCGCAGCTTCCCAATATGCACCCTTCCTCAGTTGTATGTCAAATCCCTGATAGACGTCTCTACATTATTCATGCAAGGATGCTTATCTCACACATGCACATCCTCCCCATTGTTATGTCACCTTGTGTGACAGTTACAGACAACACATTTTCACTGTGCAGTCCTTACTGTACCATATGGATATGTGCTTGGTGTTGCTGCCACAACCATCTTCCACTGACATGCCCTCCTCTGCTGTACAAGCGGGAGATTCATCTGTACTCTCTGCATTCTTTCGTACAATTCATCTGTGTGTCCCTATTCAATACACACACTTCCCCTGAGTGATCATTTTACATTCCAACACAGTTCCAGTACAGAATGCCAGGAATGAGATACCACAATACTCTACATCATAGATACTATGTTGTGTTCTGTATTTCGACCATATACTTCACATTCATACCTCTAAGTGGCTTTCGGCCATATCACTGGGATGGTCTCTGGACTGATATAACTCAATATTACAGATATTTGGGTGCATACCTCTCAACTGTCATAATCTGTGCAGAATGTCCAGTTTTTATCTCATATTTGTGATCTTTTTCTCATAACACGTTGTTTTCCTGGCAAATCACTGGCATGTCATTGCAGAGTGGTCAGTAACTGATGACTGACATCTGAGTTTCAAACTTCATGCTCTTCAGAAAGTTCATGCTAATGTACAACCTATACATTCTATCAACTTCATAAGTTTGGACATGTAATATTACCAGTTTATCCATACTTCTGGCCTTTGCCCCCCCCCCCCGTTTCTATAGCTTTGTCTGCACTTCTGGGTCTAAGAGGTTGACAGTGTTACATTCAAATATAGTCCCATATGACATCTATGTCAAATATGTCCTATTACTGATTATTTGTCCTCTCATTCAGTTGACCTCTGTGCAGATATGTTGCACTAACAGAAAGACAGCTATTTGTACAGCCTTACCTCTCAACTGTGCAGATTTTTGCAGAATGTCCAGATTTTGCCTCATATTTTTGGTCTATTTCTCATACAACTTTGGTTTTCTGGAAAATCACAAATAAATTATTTTGGGTTGAAGTTGACAGAGTCAGAGATTTGAGTCTCAGACTTCATACCCTTCAGAAAATTCATGCAAATGCAAATCCTGTCATTCTATCAGCTTTCTAAGTTTGTTATAGCAATATTTAATAAGTATGTCTCTAGTTTTCATCCTTTGAGCCCACATTATTTATGGCTTTTGTCCATTTTTCTTACGCTAAGAGTTTGAGAAGTTATATGTGTACAGCCCAGTGGATCACTGTGGCATTCTACTCAAATCCGTGGACTGTATGTGCTCACCTGTACACAGAATTGATATCGGTGTTCACTTACATGGTTTTGCAGCCAGCAATACTGTTGTGAGCCACAAAACCTAGCTTAGGCATGCAATGCCTCATTAATATGCATTGCACCATCACTGTAACATGTGAACTCCGTGTAGGTTCTGCACTGAGTTTAGTGAATCCGCATGTATGTTTATGGTTTGTTACTTTGACTCATTTGTTCTTATTCATGTCTCTGTATCAGTGTATTATGATATTGTTAATTATCTACCTGTTTTCAGACTTGTACCACCAGTTAGCTAATGTCTTTTTTATGCTGTGTCTAAACAATGGCCAGTGCTGTTCACTAGTAAGAAATAAATAGGCAGGGGGCTCCTAGACACAGGGTGGTGCCACCAGGTTGATCACCAAGAAGTGCTTCTTAGGTGCTGAAAGGACAGCAGTGAAGTTTCAGGGGAAAGGAGTGGGTAAAGGAGGCACAGATTTTTTGATAGCATTTAGCACAAACTAATGAAAAGAAAACCAAAATGCTTACAAATGGCAATCTGAAATACTGTGGAAACACTATAATGCTAAATCCGGTGAAGACATAAATGAACATTTGGCAGATGGAGTGAATCTGACTTGCTCAACTGGACACATCTGTAAACAGTTCTGTGAAATAGGGTTTTCTATTCAACACTGCAAGACACACAAGAGCAGACTAAAACTTCTGCTTTACAGATTGTAAATGGCAAAAGAAGAAATATAAGGGAAAAACTGAGCCCTTGTTAGTATGGATAATAAGAACAATGCCCCATTCAGAAAAATAGAGGAGGGAGAGATGGCTTCTGTTGGCTGATCACCGTCATACAAGTGGACACTTGTGCAGCACCAAAACTGCTAGACTGGGGATGTGGGCTCTGCACTCCCAAGCAGGTAAAAGTGGTCTCATTAGTATGTGGAAGCACAGATGAGGAGGTTGAAGGATGTACTGTCATGACACCAGTACTGAAGTAGCGCACCCCAGGCAGTGTTATGGACTGAATAAATAATGCCTTCATTGGTGGGATGGCAGTGAGGCACAAATCACATCCACTGCTGTCTGGGTAATGGCCCTTCCAGTCAGCTCTTGCCTCAGTTCTGGGTACAGCTAGTAGGGAGGAATGAATGGGCTCAAGACTGATGGGTTTTATGGCTTATAGGCATGGAGGAGCAGGAGAAACAGAGCCCAAACTTTGCAGTCACTGGACTCGCAGCAGGGAAGCCAATCCTGAAGAGGTTGCCATCTCACTAAAGGAGGCACATACTCATCCATTCTCAGAGGACATGCACACATATAGGCAAGTTAGAGATGTGCCAAATCAACCACAGCTCATCTCTGGTATGTGGAAAGAAACTAAAGCACCTAGTGAAACCCCAAATAGAGAGTAGAAGTATACAGAGGAGCATCCCAGTCAAGAAAGAACCACACTAAAGAACCAAGCAATGTGTAGCAGCACTGCTAACGACTGCATCATTATGCCACCCAGCAAACAGAATATTTCACTTCTTTGGGAAGGTAAAACAAATGAAAGCAAAAGACTACTACTTAATCACTGAAACAATCCACAGCTGAGATACAGGGAGGACAGTACTTGGTTATGAGAGCAACATGTTAAAATACTTTGATTAATGTAGCCATTATTTTTTGCTTCACAATGACTGGAGTTGTACAAAAAAAATGGTATCAACATATTGGTGGCAGACTATGCAGAAAAGCAAAGGTAATTTACAAGATCACTGTTAAATAATCATATGGCTCATCAAGGAGCAGTGCATGTGTCTTACAGCAACAAGATGAAATACACTACTGTAGCTGTTACTTCTTTCATTTCTCTGTAACCGTGCAACTGAAGTACACAAAGAAAATGGATGTCTTTGGAGGGGGACTGGCTGTGTGTCAAGGTGACTGACCATTACTGTGTGCAGTTCAAAAATTTTTTTAGCAGTCATTGACCTGGGTTTTGAGGGCCTGTGGAATACTTTCTGCATGGGATAGTGGTGGAAAACGGGTCTATATTAAGTGATCGAAAAATGTGTTCATCAAACACTTTTTCATCAACACATAAACAGCAAACACACTAATCTCTGAACGGCCACTTGAGCAATTTTTTTCCCCCAGGGGGATACTACTAGAGATCGCTGCAGGGCTAGGCACCTTGCGGTGTGAACACTGGCTCAAGATGACTATCATTGTTAAGTGCCACTCTGAACCCCATGCTCAAAAAATGAGAAAAAAGGGTTATGGATGGAAAGATGGATTACTACAAAATTAATAGTGAAATAAGATTGACTATGTGTCTGTTGCTCTATAGTCTATACAGTAAGCAAACACAAGACTTAGAGCTAACTGTGGGTCAGACCATCAGCTTGTTATTGTAAAGTTTAAAATTACATTAAAATAAAACAAAAACCTCCATGCCAACTAGATATGAGCTCAACTTTACTCCAAATTAATATGTAGTAGTGTAGGTATACAATATTATTAACTCATTACATCCGAGTGACACCTCCAGGTGCATCTACAGTTACCCCCTACTGCTCCTCTAGGTGTCAAATATTACTTGTTCATACTTGCATTAATAATTCCAAAACCATGCTACATACAAAGTATAAGAATATTTTATCTTGAAGCATACATGATGGCAAATACAAATGTACTGATGTTTGATCTCTGTCAATGAGTATTTATTAGAATTATAAAGTGATAACTTCATTTTTAAAGGCTCAGGCCACACCCACTAGGAGTTAAAGGAAATTAGATGTGGTGACTACAGCACCTAAAGAACGAAGGACTGAAGTCCATGATATCGTCAAGGAAGTGGCAACAACAAAATTATATATATATATATATATATATATATATATATATATATATATATTCTGTCTCTGGAGGGTTTAGAAGCATCTGAGGACAGAAAAACACCAAAGGGCAATGGCAATAAGGAAAATGCATCAAACTGAATGCAGAATTTTACAGAACAGCAAGAACAGACAATGAAACAGATTTAAATGAACACTGGAAAACAAATGAAAGAAAATAAAAAGGGAAAGGCAACATGCATCTTCAAGAAGAACTGTAATATTAAGGGAAATTTACATGTAATAAATATGCATGACAAAAAAGAAAGATGGGAGGGACATAGCAGAAGCTGGAGATATTAAGAGGAGGGGGCAGGAATATAGAGAACTACACAAGTAGTAACCTAACATCACTGATACAGTCCATGATATGTTCTATAATTCTTCTGTGCTGTAGAGTGAAGTTAAATGACCCTGGAAAATCTTGTTGCAGGTCACAGAAAACCTTGTTGGGAGGAAGTGGGGGGATTCAAGCTCGGTTCTTTAAAAGCCTGCAAAATGATAAGTGTTACTTGGAATTTGCCTCCAAATCTGGAAACGAAACAGTGGCCATTGTATTGGAAAAGGCGATTTCTATTCCGATCACAAAAAAGAGCAGTGCCAAAATAGCGTTCAAATTACCAAAATACTGTACTTGTTTCACAGGCTAGCAAGGTAATGTTCAAGATCCTGCAAATTAAATTCTAGTAACATACAGGCAGAGAACTGCCAGAAGCTGGTTTTAGAAAGGACAGAAACACCAGAGATCAGGTTATTTTTACTTTACTGACTGCTCTAACATTTTTGACTGGGTAGGCCATAACAATCTATGGCAAGCCAAAAACACAATAAAATTTTTCCAAAACCACAAATTAAGAAATACTTGCTGCTGGAAATCAAACAGTCCAAAAACCAAGCCGTGAAAACTTCAAGTGTTTTTTTTTTTTTTTTTTTATATTTTCGTATAAATGTTCAAAAAAGAAAGAACCACCAATGCACTATTTAGGCATCTAAGTGAACACTCTGACTGCTCTTTTAAATTTAGTACATTAGAAAGAATGGAGAAAGAAAAGCAGGGGGGTCCTTGGACAGTAATACTGGAGCAACATGAATTAAAATGGCAACTGCAACTAGAGTAACACAGGTAACCAGGACTAAACGACCATGTCAGTATTGCTCCCATCCTGAAACTACAAGCATGGGAGAGATAAATTACCATAAAAATAACATTTTGTTGCTATTTGTATTTAATTTTTATTTTTATTATTATTATTAATGGTTTATTTATAAAGATTACTGTGCATGACAACCACATGAACTAATTCTAGTAGCACAACAATTAAAATAGTATGTATACTAGGGCATGAATTCAATGACAATATATATATTTTTTGGGGGATGTGTATAGTAGGGGAATGTTGCTTTAAAAATTTTAAAAGGATCACATGACCAGTGAAGTTTATTTAAATGGCTCTAGAACTGTTACAACTTGTATCTGATGAAGTTTTAAAGGGTTTAAAATGAAAGCGCTTATACGCTTACTGGATTGTATTGCATTTTTTGGATTAAACCTGTGTTTTACACTTTTACTGGATTGTATTGCACTTCTTAGGTTCATAGGTTGGTACTAGGCTATCAGCCCTAGGGCCTATGCAAGCCTAGCCATAACAATTCCCTGGATATTTCTTCCCACAATATTTACTTCTCCAGGCCCCTGTCTAGCAGGGCGACTGACATGATCCCCGGGGTGAATTTCCTATCTCCCATCCAATCATCAAGGTTCCTTTTGAAGAGGGCCAATGAGGTGCTCTGCTTGATATGTATGGGCAATCTATTCCAGAGTATGGGGAGTCTCTGGGTCAGGTATCCCTCCAGCATGTTTTGTTCATTGTGATGACAAGGTTTAGATCCCTGGAGCGTATGGCTCTGAGGGATTGGGATTTCTTTAAGTGGAGCATGTCCAACAGCTCAGGGTTTGACATGGCCTTGTATGTTAAGCAGAGATCGCCTTGGAGTAGACGATATGCCACAGAGTACAGCTGGAGTTTTTTTAGATGGTCAGTATATGGCATCTGCTTTAGGCCTGTGATTCTTTTAGTGAGGTATTTCTGTGGCCTTTCCAGCTGTTGCAGATGTCTTGTGAGGTACATACCAAACGGGGCATTATACTCTATAATGGGTCTAATGAGGGATGAGTACAGTGGGACAATGACGTCCTTTTTTCTGGATGAAAAGCCCTTAGTGATGAGGTGTGCCACATAGAAGGATTTTCTGACTGTTGTGGCAATGTGGTTATCGAAAGTGAGACAACTGTCCACCTGTGTCCCTAAGTCTCTCATCACAGTTTCGATGTTTAGTGTCCTGCCACCTATGTGGTAATTCATGGGTACATGTTTTTTTTCCAAAGGGGAGAACTATACATTTCTTGGCATTAAGCTTGAGCCCATGGCTCTGGCACCAGACATCTGTTTCAGTAAGGCCCTTTTGTAGAATATCCACATCATTTGGGGATTCAATAATGGCTCCCAGTTTGTATTCATCTGCAAACTTTGTTAGCCAGAGTCCCTTAGTGTTGGCCTGTACTTCAGAGAAATAGATGCCAAACAAGAGTGGTCCCGGGACTGAACCCTGAGGTACTCCACTTGTCACTTGTCTGGAGCTGGATTTGGAGTCAGCTACTTTTACTGTCTGGGTTCTGTCAGTAAGCCAGTTAGCAACCCATCGAGTGACGTAGGGATTTATGCCCATTTATGCCCAGCTTAATAAGTTTATCTATGATTCCAGAGTGGGGGATGGTGTCAAAGGCCTTGGTGAGGTCCAGATAGGCTGTGTGGACTGCCTTACCCTCGTCCACAGCTCTGGAGACTGATTCGAAGAAGTCAATCAGATTCAGGAGACAAGATCGGCCCTTCACAAACCCAAACTGGGTGGGATCCAGTGTTTGAAGGTTGCCAATGTCTTTGTTTATAAGTTCCATGATAATGCGTTCCATGCCCTTGCAAATCAGGCTTGTCAGACTGATGGGACAGTAGTTCCCGGGATCCAAGGTGGATCCTCCCTTGTGGAGCGGGATAACTGTAGCTGTGCGCCACTCAGTGGGCACGAAGCCTGAGGTGAGGCTATGATTAAACATGACACTTAGGTGAGGTGCCAGTTCATTTTGTAGTTCATGTAGTACACAGCCTGGGATGTCATCTGGTCCCATGGATGCTGTATTCTTAGCTTTGGAGAGTGCGGTTTCTACCTGTGTGGCCATGATTATCGGAATTTGGCAATCTTTTGGTATTGAGATGGGCCCTTTAGGGGGTGAGAGTGGGGTGAAGTTGGCACTAAATCGATCTGCCAGGATATTGGCAATATCCTTGGGATCAGTATATTTAATGCCATTCTGTTGTAACTCAGAGCAGATCTGGGCATTGCCATTTAGATTCTTGACATAACTATAGAATGCCTAGTGGTTGTCTTTGGAATCTTTGGCAATTTTATTTTCATAACTAGCTTTTTGATTTTATGAGGGATCTCAGCTTCTTACTGAGGCTGGTGAGGGAGTTTTTTGCATCCTGGGATTTTCCTCTTTTTTGCAACAGTTTCTTCCTTCTGTTGTATAGTTTGTTTATAGCAGGGGACCACCAGATTGGCTTCCTTTTTTTGGAGAAGAGCATCTTGGTTCTATTTGGGATGGCATGATTCATGCACGAGCGGATGTGCTCGTACAGTGCCTTAGTGTAGGATTCTGCAGTCGAACTTCCAGATCCCATCTGCGTGGGTGTTGTGAAGTTTGTCACTTCTGACTTCAGTAGCTTGAAGTTGGCTTTGGAGAAGTTTTTTAAGGAGTTTTCCTTACTGGGGAGTGGGGATGGGATGTGGATGTCAAGGGTGATTTGCTTATGGTCAGACCTGACCAATGAGGGGGTGGACCAAATGACCAGGTCTAGGATATTGGAGCCCCTGGTGGGACAATGGATTAGTTGATCCAGGGCGTTGGAATTTATGAATTCCAAGAACCGTTGGGAAAAGGAGTTGGTACCTGAGTAGTTTTCCCAATTAATGGCAGGGTAGTTGAAATCACCCAGTATTAGGGTGTTTGGTTGTATCTTAATATTTTCCAGTATGTTTAGAAAGGTGTAGTGAGAATCTTGGGGCATGGTTGGGGATCTGTAGCAAGCTACAATTTGGATTGCAGTCTTACCTAGTGTTAGTTGTACCTGGAGAATTTCAGATGCATTGTGTTGGGCAACTAGCCTGGAGGTGTGAATATCCTTGGTGAATATGGACACTCCTCCACCTTTAGTGTTTCGGTCCTGGTTTTGTGGCCGAAAAGTGTGGTAAGAATTGTAGCCTGGTATTGCAGGGTTGCTCTCTGGAGCCTTGAACCAGGTCTCAGTTACTGCACAGATATCGATGTTCTCCATTTTTAGGAGTGCTTCGAGAGAGTGCATTTTGAGGTTTAGACTTCTAGCATTGAGTAGCATGAGCAACACCTGAAGTTTTCACGGCTTGTTTTTTTGGACTGTCTGATTTCCAGCAGCAAGTATCTATGGCAAGCGCTTAAACTGGAATACTGGGTCACTATTTGCCCTCAAAAGAATCTTTATACAGAAAAAGAAGAAACAGCACCAAATATGAAATAAATGTTTCAAGACTGAAAGGAATGCGACATTGTCACCTTACTTATTTACTTTATTTGCTGAATATGTCATTCAAAATGCTGCGTTAAACGATTCAGATGCTAGAAACAAAACTTTATTTGCTGAATATGTCATTCAAAATGCTGCGTTAAACGATTAGGATGCTAGAAACAAAACTGCCAGAGAAATATTAAACAACCTCAGATAAGCAAACATGTAACTCTGATGGCTGAAAGTGAGGAGGAGCTGAGCAGCCTGCTGATTAAGGTGAAAAAGTGCAAAACTCGTACCATCATAAAAACTAAAATTATGTTATCCGTCCCAATCAGATCTTTGCAAAACGATTGGAAAAAGTGGAGGCAGTGACATATTTTATTCTCCTGGGCTCAAAGATCTCTACTGATAGTGACTGCACCTATGAAATTAAAAGATATTTGTTTACTTATAGCGGGACGTTTTATGGCAGCAATACACTGAACAAAGACTATAAATCACGCTCTCCTAACCAAACTAGAGAACCTAAATTACAATACACAGACAATCTCCTGGCCAAATGGTTGCCTTAAAAACAGCACTAAGTATTTATTAAACCAACTTTCCAGCACCTTTCTGCCCATGCTGATTGGCAATCATCAGGTCCCTCCCACTCAGCAAGCTCATTTATTTCTCGTTTCACTAAGCACAAGGGTTAACTGTGAGGAGGCATCTATCTGGTGTTTTTTTTTTTTATTTACTTTTTTTTTTTTCATCATCCAGCAACAACCAGTGGGTGGAGTGTGCAAATGGAGTTGAAGTCATTTTGGATTATTGTATCTCCCCCAAAGGTAAGACTGCAGTTATTTCTTTGGTCACCATCAGGTAAATTATTCCCCTGGGCAGTTGCACTGTCTCATCCTAAGGAAGGGCACAATCATCTGCCTTGCCTGTGTCATCAAGCATGCAATGCTCTAACCGAACACAGGTTGCTCAGCTTGCAGTCAGGGCTTTATTCTTCTATGCTACTGATTCAGGGCTTTATTCTTCTATGCTACTGACTCGGGGCTTTATTCTTGTATGCTGCTGGCTCAGGGCTTTATCCTTGTATGCTACTGATTCAGGGCTTTATTCTTCTATGCTACTGACTCAGGGCTTTATCCTTGTATGCTGCTGGCTCAGGCTATTAGTAAACCAACTTTCTCTTATGCTAAGTATATTGGGTTGTGGTATACTCCAGGGGTCTGTATTGTGGCCACTGATATTTTCACTCTATCAATAAGAAGTTTCAAAACTTTGAATGATCTAATATTGACCCCTATTCAGCGAACACTGAAAATAGCAAAGCTACAGAAAACCGAATTTTTTCCTAGGGAAAGAATTTGGTTGTCCGTTTCTGTCGCTTCGCTATTTTCAGCGCTGTGGTGGAAAGTTACGGGTCGGGTTCAGGTAAGTGTGCGATTGGGCGCAGGTTAGGTGAGTTAGGGTTAGGGCACGTAAAAGGTATGTGTGCGACTATGTGAACGTGAGGGTTAGGGCAGGTTAGTTGAGTTAAGGTTAGGGTACGGGTCAGGTAAGTGTACGATTGTGTGGACGTGAGGGTTAGGGCGGGGTAGGTGAGTTAGGGTTAGGGCGCGGGTGAGGTGAGTGTGCGATAGTGACGGACCTTAGGGTTAGGGTTTGGGTTAAGGTAAGTGGATAGTTAGTGGTGCATGTACAGTTTAATGTAGGGTTAGATGTAAGATTTTAGGTGTGTGTGTGTGGATTGCTGTTTGTTTGGTGTGCTTGTGTTGTGTGTATGTGTTTTGGAACAGCAATTTTTTTCCCTAGGAAAAAATTCGCTGTTCTGCATGTTCGATGTTGCAAGCGCTCGCTGAAAAGGGGTCGATATTAGAAGATTCGAAGTTTTGAAACTTCAATGTTCTAATATAGACCCCAAAAACATGCTGATGACTTATTACACTAATTTGTTTATATTTATTTTGTCTTCATCCTTGCCCTTGTCTCTTTACATACCCCAGCACAGATTATGCAGACAACTATATTTTTCATTAAAATTTAAGATCTAGATTCTCTTTTGCCTCTGAGGGTCAGTGCACACTGTAAAGGTGCATTTTACGTAATTATGTCAATTAAAACTCCCAGACATTTTATGTGAACATAGGAACATACTAAGCAAGAGAACACAGGGACCATAAGATGCCCGGCCATATACAAAAGTTTAAGTAGAAAATGACAAATAATTTTGGGGAGAGAAGTAATTTTTGAATAGGGAGCAAAGACAGCCACAAATTAGTTAGTAATTTGTGAACCCTCTTCTGGAAAATGGATAGTAGTAAAGAGGTTAAAAAAGTACAGAAAATACGTATTCTAATCAAATTCTCAAGCTCTACCAACTCAGCTTGAGTTCAAAGACTGAAAGTATACTTTAACAATATCAGAAAACAAAAATGTAAAAGTTGTGAATATGTGTTATCAATAAAATTGTGATGTGATCATGCAGCTGCAGCACACAATGAATGCAGCCAGTGTAAAAGGTTCAAACTGCAACTAATGTCAGAATAAAGTAGTAGTCTTATACTCCTGGCCTACAGGACAGATCCTGCCTCTGACCATGCACTTAATGTCTTACAGGAAAAAGGAAGGCACTCTGCCCTGGGAGTGAGCAATTAACGGCCAAGATTTACCCAGTCTCATTGAAACTTTTGACTACTAATTGCCTTAAAAAAATGGTGTAGATGAGTAGAAAAATACTATAATAATATATTTAAAATAAATAAGTAAATAAATACATAAATGTAAATCTGGAAGACTGCTTGTATTATATAACCAACGCTTACTGGCATTTATTTATTCATTTATTGCATTTGTTAACCGGGAAAATCTACTGGGCCTAGGTGAGCCCATTTTTAATAGAGGCCAGGCTAGAAAAGCTGCACATAACATTAATAGTACATACAAGAAAAAGCACAATCTACAGTGTATATACAGTCTCAATGCATGGAAATAAATTTTAAAAACAATGGAACAAGTTATTTACAAACATTACACATCAACAATGTGTACAATCTGATCATTGACAATGGAGTTAGTCAGGTAGGGTAGCAGTTTTGAATGCTACTTGTTGGAGTTTTGTAGGCATAAGCAGTTGAATTCAGCAAGTCAGAGAAAATGCCCCTAAGTAGAGATATTGTAGAGGGATATAGTAGTGGATCAGGTGTTAGGAGGTACTATTTTGGCACAAGTACATTGCCAGAGAGAAGAGAGGTGTGATCTGAGAGACTTCCTCTTAAAGATTACTGATTGTTCTGATAGAAGATGGGACAGCATTCCATATTTTTGAGACATTAAAGAGCACAGCATTTGACCAGGTGCAAGGTTAGGTTTTTCAAGTTTCAGCATCATTGCGTTTTTGGATCTTAATGGCCTGTTAGGGTGGTATGTAGTCAATAAGGAGGATAGGGATGGGCAAGTTGAAGGCATGTATATGAGTTTATATGCAGTGGTAAATTGTGAATAAGTGGGGTAGTGTGGGAGTTCGAGTCAGTTTAGCTGTTGGTGAGATAAGCATTACACTGTATGCAGGAGGAAGACACAGCAAACTGGGTTTGGCTTGGCTGCAGGGTTCATTTTGTTAGACAGGATATAAAAAATTGTTACTGGAAGTGTAAAAAATATCAGAATAGCCCATCACTGGCCCACTGTGTTTCACTTGTTGGTGGCTATATGTTAGTGACTATGTAACTGCAGGTGGAAAGAACAAATCTTTATTCTGTTAATTGGTAATTTTGTAACCTGCAGGCCTACCCTGACCACTTCAGCTTTCCACTCATAGCAAATGCAGATGGATGGTTTCTAATGGGGGACAATATTTGTTTAATGTTTTTGTTACTGTCTGTTTTCTTCAGCTGGTTTCAAACCTATGCTTTCATTATTGTAGCTTCCATTGATCTATTAATTCATTAGAAAGACTGCTGTCTACTAACACTGGAGGTAAACAAGCATAAGCAGCTACAGATACAAGGGGATACAGTTCTTACTTAACTAGAGACGTAACTGCTTACCCAAATAAAATTCAAGTTTCATGGGACCATGCAAGATAATGCGTTACCTCCTATACAGATTCAAGGAAAAACAGACTAAACCCTAAGCAGTCACATTAGGTTCATAGGTTCATAGATTAGTACTAGGCTAACTGCCCTTGCGAGCCATTTTAAACCTAGCCAATTATCCCTTGTGAGACTCAAAATCTGTACCTTGTGTTTGTAAGGCAAACACCTTAACCATTAGGCCACCCTCCCATAAATAAAAAAGAAAGTATGTGAATAAGTGACAGGCTGTAGTGATATC
The DNA here is from genome assembly GCF_019279795.1 of Protopterus annectens. Taxonomy (NCBI): domain Eukaryota; kingdom Metazoa; phylum Chordata; order Ceratodontiformes; family Protopteridae; genus Protopterus; species Protopterus annectens. The sequence continues at coordinate 763,088,389 of NC_056731.1, read as the reverse complement.
AGTTCACAAAAGGAGGGGAACATTGGCTTAGAAATTGTTTGTGTCTGATCAGCCTGACCAACATTCTACATAAAATCATGGCAACAATCAAATGGAGCTTATCCAAAAGGATAGCTAAAACTCTACCTCTTTTACATAATAGAAGTATAGGGTTTGTTAAAAGAGGAAATAGCAGTTAGAACTCTGTTCTTTGAAAAGGTAATAACAGTCCTTGATGATGGCGGGACAATGCATGTTGATTATATTTCTAAGGAATTCAACAACATCCTATCAAAGGAAATAATTGGCAAAAACATTAAATCTCAATCAAGGCATTATTCAATGGATAAAACACTAGTTAAGAATGGATACAAGTCCAAGTGAAGGGGTTACCTGCCTATTTCAATGAAGTTACCAGCTTTTGCTGTTCTGGGGTCACTTCCTTTTGGACTATTTTCAGATACTGAAGTGGGGAAATGGGTTCTGGATAACCAAGTATGACAATGATGAATACAAAATAGATAATTTACGCAGTACATGTCAAACACACACACACACACACACACACACACACACACACACACACACACACACACACACACACACACACACACACACCTAATTTTGTCAACAGATGCAAATGTTACTGTTCACAATGTCAGCCACAAAACATCAACAACATGAACGCTGACACCCTACTGTGCATGTGCAAATATAATAACCTCTGCACATGCAAAAAAACAAAAGTAAAATAAAAGAATAAACTGTTTCTTTTTGGGGGGGGGGGGGCAACATATTTTTTTTGCAGAAGGATAAACCCCCTGATACATCTCCCTGCTAATTATATATACTAACTCAAAGATCACTGTCGGCCATCTGGGTAGTCGCCCATATTTTCTCTACTAAACAGATACAGATGTCAAATGTTAAGTGGATTTGAATTGATGTAGCTTACCTACACACACACACACACACACACACACACACACACACATATATATATATATATATATATATATATATATATATATATATATATATATATATATATATATATATAAAATATATATATGGTTTCACTTCATATCATTGAAAGCTCATTTCATCAAATTTCAAAACAGCGAGACCAAATCGTCGAAAACTCTTAACATCAAATCTGAAATCATTGAAAACTACAAAGCAACTAGAAATAACATCCCAGACACAGTTTACTACGTTTATGCAGGGGGGCAACCCCCCCTGCACCCCCAAGTGGGGGGCTCCACCCCCCACCCCCCCTGAAAATTAAATATACCAACTCCAAGGTCGCACTACAGTTGGGGGGGAAAGGTAATTTCCTAATCCCACTGTAGTGTGACCTTGGAGTTGGTATATTTAATGTACGGGGGGGGTGTATGAGGGGGGTGCAGGGGGCTTATCCCGCTGCATAAACATAGTAAAAACTCTGTGGGATGTTATTTCTAGTTGCTTTGTAGTTTTCAATGATTTGAGATTCGATGCTATGAGTTTTCGACGATTTGTTCCCGCTGTTTTGAAATTCGATGAAATGATCTTTCGACGATATGAAGTGAAACTATATATATATATATATATATATATATATATATATATATATATATACATACACACACACACATACATACACACGCACACATTTATACACACACACACATATACACGTATGCGTACGCACACACACACACACACACACACACACACACACACACACACACACAGATGCACGCACATGCACGCACACGCAGATAATATGGTTACAGCTCGAAATCTCAAGTACATTTGACTGAAAAGTTTCTGAGGGTGTGAAAAACACAAAGCACAAAATATCAAAACCACATTTGAATGACTGCTCAAATTACTGAATGTTCATTTTTTTTATAAAGTTTGTAGACAGAAGTTTACAGGAAAATGAATGTTTGATTTAAAAGTTCATAGTGGTTGGTGTGTATGTGTGAGTGTTTACAGGTTAGGTAAGGGGACATATTAACTGTTTTGCACGTTTGGTGTCATGTGTTCTATGTCCTTTTGTTTTGTGTAATGGTAGTGTTAGGCAAAAGTTCATAGGTGTGTACTAGGCTAATGGCCCTGGAGCCTTTACAATGCTAGCCCATAGAAGTGCTCTGGCATTGTGCCACCCGACGTTAGTTCCCAGTAGAGCCACTGGAGTGATCCCTGGGGTGAACTTTCTATTTCCCATCTACTCATCAAGATTTCTCTTGAAGAGGGCCAGTGAGGTGCTCTGCTTGACATATATGGGAAGTCTATTCCAGAGCATGGGCAGTGTCTGGGTTATGAACCTGTCCCTTCAGCATGTTCTGTTGATTGTGGTAATGAGGTTGGGGTCTCTGGAGCATGTGGTGCGGAGTGATTGGGATTTCTTTAGATGTAGCATTTCTAACAGAGCTGGGTCAGACATGGCTTTGTAAGTCAAGCAGAGATCGCCTCTTAGTAGACGATATGAGACAGAGACTAGAAAGATTTTTTTGAGTCTGTCCATGTAGGACATGTGTTTAAGGCCTAGGATCCTCTAGTGAGGTACATGCCAAATGGGGCATTATACTCTATGACTGGTCTAATGGGGGAAGAGTAGAGAGAAATGCTGACCTCTTTCTTCCTGGATGCAAAACCCTTGGTAATGAGATGTGCCACACAGAAGGACTTTTTGACCACAGTGACAATGTGGTGGCCGAAGGAGAGGTTGCTGTCAACCTGTCCCCAGATCTCTTATAAAGCCTTCAGTGTTCAGTGGGCTCCCATAGATGTGGTAATTAGTGGGGACTAAGTTTTTCCCAAAGGGGATAACAACGCATTTTTTGGCATTAAGCTTAAGGCCATGTTTCGACACCAGTCATTGGTCTCAGTGAGGCCTTTCTGTAGGATGTCTGCATCGTTTTTTAGTAATCTAATATAATGTACAGGGTTACAGCATGGTAAGACTTCACACCCGCCCACACCACCCTACTCCCACAATAACCATAACCCTAACCCTACATATTACATCACTAAAAACCCATTCCCTAATCATCATATGATGTATGGTATTTTTTAGTTGAACAGTTATTAGATATTTTGTGATTGCATATTATGAGATTTCAGTATTTTGTTTTAGGTATTTTGAGGTTCGATATTTCATGACACATACATAAATTACAAGCACACATTATATGTACACCAGCACACAAGGTCTGGTGTGTAATACATGAAATACCTAGTAAAATAGGTCTAGGAATTAGCTTCAGTGAATTACTCAAAAGCAAGTCATACTTCATCATTTTTTAATACTGTTAAGAGTAACATGAAAATCTATAAAAACGTATAGATCCTTTTTTGTGTTGAGTGCAAACCCACTGCACCCTCATCTAGGGAATGTCGCCCTCCCTCCACAACTCTTCATTATATACACCAACTTCACAGCTGACCTACAATGGGGTAAGTAAAAAGTAAAAAAAAAAAAAAACACTCAGCTGCATTGTTGATTTGCTTTAATGTATTTTAGCAGTTAAGTGAGGGCTATATTAGAATTGGTTGATGTAGTTTTACTTCTTTAATTTTAGCTACTTTAGAAATAAAATAAGTCAGTTTTACCTGGCTGAGGCCTAATATTTAAACATTTTTTGGGTTCCAGTAGGATTTTTTTTTTTTTTTTTTTTTACATTTTTGCATTCCAGTAGGACATTTCATTTACAGAGGGCTGATTTAAGTGGGCAGTGTTTTACATTATAATAAAGGAGAGATGCAGTCTGTGTTTGACTTATTTTTATATACTGCAAGTGAATACTTGAGTTTGGAGGTTATCATAGCTGTCAAGGGTGTTTTGTGGGATGTATGTGCCTGTACTTTGTGCAATGTGTAAAGTTCTACTTGAAGCGAGTTTAGGGGATTTTAAATAACTTTGACTTGCAAAACATGTAAAGAAACTGCTGATGAATGTCAAGGGAGTAGATTTTAAAATAATACCTACAGAGAACTATGCTGAGCATGAATATACATGACAAAAGGTTACAGCAATCAAACTCCTTAAAGTCCAGTCAGTCACTGACTTGACAATCAGACTTATGAATCTATAAAACTAATTACTTCCTGTTAGCTGATTAGCAGTGGGCACGCAACAACACACCATCAATTTCTTATAGGTGTTAGCTGATTAGCAACAACACACCATCAGTTTCTTACAGCTATAACCACTGTGTACGTACAATGAGATAAAAACCACACAGAAACACACAAATGCTAAAATCAAGTTAACGAAGCACAAAAAGCATCACACTTTTCAACTGCAAAGCTGGGATAGAGACATTATACAGCTGTCAGTAAACAAGACTGGTAGTAACATCCCTCAAAGCCATTAAATCATGCTTCAAGGAAACATTAAATCTAATGTGCACTTTAACTTAGCTACCAACTTAACTTCTTAGATTCACAGTTTTATTTAGAAGAAAAAGAAATAATGGATTGTTGGTACCAAATATCACTGGCATATACAGTTTATCTTCCCTCATACTGCTGTACTTAATGATATACTTACAACAAAATTTGCATCTTTAAATGGCAATGGTTTAACCACCACTGGATCTGGGGTTGCAACACTGCAGTCTGTAGCCAACATTTTATTCTCAGTTGTAACTTCTACATTCGGTGGAGCCTAATAGACAAAAATACTGCATTATATCCGGATTTCCTTCAGAAATGCTACACACATAATGGTGGCATTAATTCTCCGATTTATTATTAGAAATCAGGGAACTTTAGCCCCCTAAAAATACCGAGAATTGAAATGAAAAAAAATATGAATGTGATGCACTATTTCTTCAATATAACAAATGATTATTATTAGCAATATCTACAATGCAAGTTAGATGAGGTTCTACTACAATGCAAGTTACAGAATACAAAGATGGAATTACGTATCACAGATCCTTACTTGAAATGAAGCAAAGAAACAACAGCAAAAAAGACATTTCAAAGCAGCAACATTCATTTCCACGTTGACTTAGAGGCTTACAACACAGCTATGCAGAGAGTTTTCTGTGTGTTTGTGTGTGCATATATATGTTTGTAATTTTACCTAAAAAGGGACACTTTTTAAAAGGCAATTAGGCTTAAACGAGTACACTGCAAATCCTGTCTTAACAAAGTACTATTGAGAAGACAGATTGCTGACATAGTGATACAGAACATTTCCTGTGTTACAATCAACAGTATGAATTGTATGAACTTTTTTCAGTCGGAGCTTACAAATTTGTAGATACATTTGTTCATTAACTGGGACAGAAGTGGCATATTAAAAGATGAAAAGAAGTACTACAGGCCATCTCTTTCATGAAGCAGTTGTTAAGACAACATCTACCTGAAGAGCAGGATTCAAGCAAATAATTACCTACATGAGGCACTGCTGACCTGATGAATTTAGTTCAGAGTTAAAAATGTAAAGACATCTCCTATCATCTAGCTTAACAAATGATTACAAAATAGCGGTTTACACTATCTACAAAATACACGTCAACAGAATCAGCAAGTCAACTTAAAATGGTATGCCAAATTCACCTCAAGCATAAAAGAAAAATGTGGACTAGAAATGTAGCAATATACTTACGGCTAAAAGGCTTACACCACAAATGAACCCTGAAGGAGTTAAACAGTTCTGTTAAGTGCTACTTTACCAAGGGTCATGAGTTTTTATGTGTCCTCAGAAAAAACAGCAGTTACACTTCAGTACTATGGGCTAGTCAGATACACTATGCTATTATGCACTAAAAGGACAGTGATATCCTGATTTATTTAATGACATTTCTTCCACCACTTTTCATCCAGCCCCTCCTATAAACTGCCAAGTTACAAAACCTAAAATCAGAAACCTTAAAGAAACAAGGAGATTTTTGTTGTTACCTTTCTGTCATACTGATAGCTGTCCCAGTGATTCATGCCCTTCACTGGGTCAACCAGCACTCCAATCTCCCCCATTAATGCCAGATTTCAGCCACAGTCAGTGAGGAGCTTAAGGGCATTAGGGAGGGTGGGCCGTCATGCTGTCAACCTTCCATCAGGGGAGTTTTCCTTATGACCTACCTGAAATCCCTCCTCTTCTGGTGACCAGTGGCAAAGCCCATAGGTGGACTTGCAATGGGGGACAACAGTATATCATCCAGCCCCCAAAGAAGCTCAGTCATATTCAATCACCCACCGCCAGGACCATGCCTCCCAACCCACAATATCCCCTATCTACAGCAGAGATTGTCACAAGAAGTGCCCACGTCACTGACCACCCTCCCAGGATGGGAATGCCCATCCCTTCCTGCTGCACTGTCAGTTCACCAAGCTGCTGCTGATCGAACCCAGGTCACCTGGGCCATTATGAGGACTTTAACCCTCAACACCACTGGAGCAGCATAAAGAAACAAGAAGATGAAAAAATAATGCAATTATTTTGCCCAATGAAATTAGACTTTAGAAATACAACAGTCTTCAATACTCTCTCACTAAAATGGTTACTGAACATCATAAAGAATGAACTAGAGAAGTCCAGAGGGTATGGGAATCACATCAGTTAAGGGAGAATACTAAACATGAGAACAGTACCACTGCAGATGAAAAGAAAAGAACCTATGGGAGCAGAAGGAGATGTAAGGAAAGGAGAAATAGGATAATGGGGACAGCCAGCTTTGTGGCACACACTAATAAAGCCTTGCCTGCAACACAGCTGATTTAGGTTAAGTTACCTATGTGGTGGAAAAGCCAACTGGATTGGATGTGGATAAGTGGACAACATCTGCTTGCCTATCATGTGGTAGTGAGGGCACCTTGACCCACGCAGATGCGAAGTGTGAACACGAGGATTAGGGAGGTGTACCAGCACAAAGCTATGTGCTTTAGCAGGAGAATATGAGCACGTGCCAATGCACTCATCGAGTAGTGTCCATTATAGTGGAAGTAAATATATATATATATATATATATATATATATATATATATATATATATATATACTCCACAAACGATCCCAGCACTCAAGGAAATAAATCGCAAAGTCAGCTTCAAGCAGAAAGTGATTTATTAGGACTTCCACAGCCCCATAACACAAACCGGTGGCCGGTTTCGCTCACAGCGTCCTCAGTGTGCAGTCAATAACTTGAAAGGCAGATCTAAATATACGCACAATGCGTATACGTCAATCCTTAAAGAAACAGTGCTAAATAGTTGAAACAGTAAACCCAAGCTCAAAAAAGCTACATAATAAAATAATTAATGCTGGTTCATACACAAGTAAACATCCCTATTTCAAAAGTAAAAAAAGAAAAGAAAAAAGAGAAAAGCAGTTAGCAAATTAGAATATAAAAAAGTGAATGTTTCAAATAAACACTATCTAGATCCTAACATTACACCCTACTAAACTCCACCCTACAGCAACAAAAATGTCACCAAAATGGTCAGTCCCAATAGTATATCTAAAAATGTATGATTAGAAATATGTAAAGAACCCTAGATATAAATTACTGTGATCCAAAACTCACAAAATTTACCAGTGGTCATTTAACCCCGGTTTAAACATGGCCCCCAAATTGGTGATCCAGCGGCGCTCCTTATTTGTTAACATTTGATGTTTTTGACTATCCCCTACATTAGATGCTATAACTTTATCCAAACCTATGAATATAAAATGTGATGTGGGATGAACTAATTTATGTTTATATAGCGCACTTCTTGTGCGTTGACATTTAATATCACTAATGTGTAAGCAAATCCTTTGCTTCAACGCACAAGAAGTTTGCCCTACATAAAAAGCACCGCACTGGCAAACAGCCATGTAAATTACCCAAGTACTGTTACATGTAATGAGGCTACGTATATCAAATACCTTTTTGGTGTTCACCGAAGTGAAAGATGTAGTTTTAGCCATAAATTTACATTGTCTACAAGTACCACAAAATGTACTTCCCTTTGCACCCAGTGTATCAGTGTTAAATTGATGGTCTTTTTTAAATTTGGAAAAATGTTGACCTAGGTTCTTACCCCTTTTGTATCCAAAATGGCAAACACTGTCAATATATTTGCTGAAAAACGCATCAGATTCCAATATATGCCAATGCTTCATTAACACATTTTTAATAGAAAATGTGTTAGTTCCATAAGTTGTAATAAATCTAATATGGGGACCATGACTTCTACGTACCCTATCTGTTAGTAGGGAATCCCTATTTATGGAACATGCTTCATGATTGGCTCTGCTGATAATGTTTCTTTGGTAACCTCTGTGTAAAAAATCTAGACTCTAAATCAAAAGCGTTATTGTGATACCGTTCATCAGAAGAACAAATCTTTCTCACACGTTGAAACTGTGAACCTGGAATGTTGAGGATAGTGTGGGGGGGGGGTGACAACTCTGGGCATGTAACAGGGCATTTTTAGAAAAGGGCTTTCTGTATAAATCAGTAAAAAGAAAACCATCGTTCTGCTTACCCACCAATACATCCAAAAATTCCACTGCATGGAGATTGATATTACCAGTGAATGTTAAACCATAAACATTGGAATTAAGATAGAGTATAAATTTATGCCAAAGTTCCCTAGACCCCCCCCACACTACCCAACAATCATCAAGGTATCTTCTCCACATGATTAAATAGGGCTTGAACATTGAAGGTATAGTATAAATATACTGGATTTCAAAAAAACCCATAAATAGATCAGCATAAGTGGGGGCAAAAGTAGCCCCCATAGCTGTTCCCTTTACCTGTAAATACCATTGTTGATTGAAGGTAAAAGCATTGTGTTCAAGCATTAACTCAAGAATGTTGATCAAGAATTCTTGTTCTTCACGGGAGAAGATACCTGAATAGTTCATCCAGTATTTAATTGCCTCAATGCCTCCTGTATGTGGTATAGATGTATACAGGGATTGGACATCTAATGTTCCCAAAAATTGATCTCTGTCTACTTGGTTATCATCAATAAGTGCCAAGAATTGTTGTGTGTCCCTAATACGAGCTCTTACATAGGACAATAATTTCTTCAATCTAAATTCCAAGTATTCAGAGAGCGGTTCTGTCAATGATCCTCTCCCTGCTACTATCGGACGTCCTGGGGGGTTCAAAAGGTTCTTATGCACCTTAGGCAATATATAAAAATACTGAAGAACTGGATGATCTACCTGAAGTTGACTTAACAACTGTGGAGTGATGAATTGGCGTTCACAACTAAGCTTAAGATACTCATCAATAACCTGTTTTTGTTGTGAAGTAGGATCAGAATCTAGACTTGTATAATATTCAGTATTGGACAGTTGTTTGTATGCTTCTGTTAAATAATGCTCTCTATCCCATATAACAACTGCCCCACCCTTATCTGCCCCAACTATCACTATGTTATTATTATTCTTAAGATTCATTAGGGCTTGATTTTCTTCCCTGGTCAAATTGTACTGTTTTTTAGAAAAAATCTCAGACTCATGTAGATGTAAGTCTTTAAGTACTAATTGTTCAAACAGTTTGACTGTACTATGGTAGGGTGGGGTAAATTGTGATTTCTTAAATTTAAATCCTGTATTGCTATCATCATGTTGTATCACATGTTCAGAATCTGAAAAGAAATATTTTAAATTAAGTTTTCTACAGAAGCTTTTCAAATCATTAATAACATCAAAATGAGATGCAAAAAAAGAAGGAATGAATCCTAGGCCTTTATTAAGCACACTGATTTCACTGGAGGAAAACTCCAGGTCAGTCAAATTAATGACCAGATTATTAATATCATTATTTAACTGTCCATGGGAAAGACCATCTACACTTTGTGTTGTAACATATGTTCCTTGAAGGTTTTCAATATGGCCTGTTCTACCCGCTCGGTGTTTACGCCCTGCCCTTCTAAAGGGGCTCTGAATCTTTTAGATAGAGGTGATGGAACTTCTGGTACACTTTCAGGTTCCGTATCAGTATTAGACACACTGGAAGAAAAATCAGAAGCACTGGTTGTATCATCATTCCACCTTAAAATAGACTTCACCCTTTTTCTTTTGGGCCTGGGAATAGTCTTGTCTTCATTGAAACGAACACCCTTTTTAACCTTCTTCCAAGTGTACATGGTACAATGTTTGAAATCATTTACATCACGTTGGTATTTTTGTAATTTGCGTTTAGAAAGTTCCTTATCATATTTCTCAGAATCATTAATAAATTTGGTATATAAATTTTCATATTCAGAGGCATTCACAAATTTTTGTGTACATTCAAAACATTCATCAAGTTTGGACAATAAACTAGGCAGTTGTGACTCATAATACTCGACCAACAGTTCCAAAAACATGCTGGAGGCAGTTGCCTGTATGCTTCTCCATTTCGCCATAAAGTTCTCATCCAAATTACTCAAACCAGGTTCTACGTACACTCTTAGGCCCCTCGGTGCAATTTTAGCAACCAAGTACGCCTTCAGTAATTTACAATGCCAGACATTAGCCCTGACTCGTTTAGATGCCTCTAATAAACCATTGAAACATTCTGCTGCTTCCGTGGGTTTGTAGCGTGTAGCTAACCCGCTATTGTTACTGTCCAATGCACCAGTAAAACAAGCACTGTCATCTTTGTCAGAAGACAAACCTTTAATGTAACTCAAAAAATCAGTACCTTTCGCCATGACTTTAAGGCCGTGGTACAAAAAAATGTCACCTTCCTGCTGCAAACTGACCAATAATGCGATATAGAACAATAGGATAATGGGGACAGCCAGCTTTGTGGCACACACTAATAAAGCCTTGCCTGCAACACAGCTGATTTAGGTTAAGTTACCTATGTGGTGGAAAAGCCAACTGGATTGGATGTGGATAAGTGGACAACATCTGCTTGCCTATCATGTGGTAGTGAGGGCACCTTGACCCACGCAGATGCGAAGTGTGAACACGAGGATTAGGGAGGTGTACCAGCACAAAGCTATGTGCTTTAGCAGGAGAATATGAGCACGTGCCAATGCACTCATCGAGTAGTGTCCATTATAGTGGAAGTAAATATATATATATATATATATATATATATATTTATATATATATATATATATATATATATATATATATATATATATATCCAGATCTAATGTGTGTTACGTTGGTTTGGTCATCATCTGTTAAAGTGACCACATATGGTGGATTATACAAATAGTCGGCAAGTGCAAAAGCTCAACGATGTGCAGATAGGGAAATATTCCCTTTCCCAGGGATTGGGCAATCTCAGAGTTAGTATATATTATTAGTGGGGGGTGTAGCCACCCTGCAAAAAAGTATATATTATTAGTGGGGGGTGTAGCCACCCTGCAAAAAACAATGTTTTAAAGGTGCATCCACCAAGGTTCTTCCTCAGCACATACATAGTAGATTGTCGAGATTTCAGTTTTCGACATATCTCAACCTACTGAAGGTAATCATACAGATATAAATATATACACAAAGCTGCCACTAGGGAAGGGTTAGGCTAAAAAAAGGGACCACGTACTTATGTGCTTTTGGCCTCTTGATTACTTCTCTCAGCCAAGGACAATTAAGGTCTGCTCTTACATGTTGTCATACACACCCATAACAATGGCATAAGTTTAATTAGGCTGGTAGAAAGGAATGGGAACTGAGCTTACTTCTTGGCTGCCTGCATGACAGTCTTTCCAATTAATTGTCTCAAGAAAGATTTCAATGACTGGCAAGCAAAAAGAGGCAAAACAGACCAAGGTAAACAAACAAAAAAAGCAGTAAATATCAAGTTTGTCTTTTTCAACAGTTTTACAGGGGAACAATTATTCTCCATGCAGTACACTGTCATTTTTAGACTTCAGCAGCAATTGATACTTTTTTGCAGACTGTTCTCCATCCTTTGAAAGCGTTTTGTGCTTTAAAATAACTGTAATTAAATACAGCAGCAAGCTACAATTAGCTGCTATAACATCATGAGCATGATGTATTCAACAACAGGTGCCATTTCATTGCACAACAAAGGAGACAGAAGTGTGCCACATAATTTGCTAAATGTAAAGTGAATAACCATCTTCACTACATTTAGAAAACAATTATGAATACATTTTGGAAGATGTATATGCTCATATGTGCATCAGTCAAAACAATTTAAACCATAGTAAGGAAACTGTGTGCATACTGCAAGAGTAATGAATGGAGTTCAATGTTCACAACTCAATCATGCTTGCACTTGACATAAAAAAACTATTTATAGGAAATGATAATTTCTTACAAATATGAATACCACTGCATCAAAAGTATGAAAATGATGCTTTTCACAGATTGCATAAACTTTCCTGTATTTCTGTCTAATACCAAAAGCATACAGATCCTGTTTAATACATTTATATTTTGACTTTTCACATTTACACCACATGCGTTTGCTGTGTATCTAGGATGCTAGCAAGCTGGAAAATTTAAATTCTCTAGCTTACGAACGGGTGTATAATAAAAGCTTACTTCACCTCCATAAAACAAAATAATTCCACCCCTAGAAAAGCAACTGCTTAACAAACAGAGGTGCTGGCTTGGTACAAAATGAATTTAAACAGAGGAGGGTGACAGACAGATACTTACTTCCCACTAAATGCTGACCAGCTTAAAACGAGGAGAAAAGCATGGTTTTTGAAGCAGTTCTATCTTTGATCCCGTCAGTCTCCTTAGATGGCCAAGTGAAATTCCACCTGTCTACAGGAAGATTGGACTGTCACAGATTGATGGATGAGATTTTTTTTCTCTAGGTCTACTGAAAATTCCCTCAAGAATTTAAATAACAATGACTAGGGAGTATTTATGATTAAAAGGTGACATTCTCACTCAGGATTCTGCCACCATTGTATTTTTGAAACATCTGCATTCTCCATTACATATAATCGACACGGAAGAAATTCTTCCCTCTTCAGTAAAATATTAATTTATGTAGTCACTATGATAATTAAATATATCATCCTCCCAAAATTTAAACATGAAAAAAGTCTTTAAGGAGAGCAATGCCAGGCAGAAAAAAAAAGGATGAGCAGTACAAATGGCTACAACAGTTTTGTATTTAGTGCAGAGATGTTGGCACCTTTAAATACCTAACTTACAGCAGACAGAAGTACTACTGCAGTACAGAGGGACAGATAAAAGTCTCTTCATTAATTTCCTTAAACCAATGACAACCTCTGCAGCCACACGAAGTGACAATCCATTAGCTTACTAGCTCCAGCCTATGCATATGTAAACATGTAAAGAGAAAAAGCACCTTTGCATACAGAGTCGCTAAGATCAGCACAGGGCCAACCTTAACAAGTGGGGGCCCTATTTGGACCATTTTGGTGAGGTCCCTCATCTAGCCCCCATTAACCACCCCAGCCCACTTCTCCAAGTTAAGACTATTTCATACTAGGTATCAAGAATGAATGCTATTACTTTACATTAAAATAAAACAATATGTTTATTTATTAGCTTATATTCTGTAATAAAACATATTAAAACAAAAGTAAATTTCTGGACTTTTGGATTATCCCTATCCAACATCTCCTGCCACTGAGGTCCTGTATCAACATGGTGTGTTGCCAGATGGGAGGACCGATGCTTACCAGTAAACATTTTCCCAAACTATGTAGTACTACCTAGATCTCCTGGACCTGGATAGGAGATAACTGCAAACTTCCCTCTTGTTCGCCCCCAGAGTGTTTTTTTAGTTTATTTTTTCTGTTTTTCTCCTTTCTGCAACAAGTTTGCTCTTTCTATATTATTTTCTCCAAAGAAATATTATACTATACGACATTATGAGAGCATACATGTACACTTCTTACCTACTTTATTATTTATTTTACTGACTGAATTCTTCTATCACATCTAATTACAACTGTCATCATTTATGCTGCATACTGTCCTGACTAATACTCGCTGCGGTAGCGTTGTCGTCTCACAGTAAGACGTTGCCCTGTTCGATTCTCAGCGAAAGCGTCTTCTGTGTGGAGACATACTTGAATGGGCGTACCTTCGTTGAAGGTTCTGCGCCAGGGCTGGCAACTCGGCACGTAAAAATCTACTGCCAATCATTAGTGGACCGGAGTTCCGCTGTGGCGACCCCTAACCGGGAAAAGCCGAATGACACAACAACAACTGTCCTGACTAATACTCGTCTGCATGCTTGTTCTTATGTTGCCACTGTTGCATTGATATTGATTAAAGTTTGTTTCTGGATTGCTTTCCACAGTGTTACTGTTTTAACACTTCTACATCAAAGAGAACCATTTTTCTATCCACCTCTACCTCCACCACTTAACATACACCTCATGTTTCACTTCTCTTGAATTATTTTGTTCCTATTGGTAACTGCAACAAGCATTTCTCTGCCATACTGCTGCAAAGGAAATATTCTGTCACAAGTCTTAGTGATCGAAGGGTACTTGCATATTAGCGCAACCAGATTTCAGAAGTCGCATATCTCATAATGGTTGTGCGAAACGATGTGTGGTAACCTAACCAGGTGTGTGTAAAGTCCTAACTACTGTTCTTTCAGATTGTTTTTCACATGGGGATAGGAATAATGTTGAAATTCCTCTTGCTGGGTAGTGTCCTTTCCTGACAGTTAAACATTAGTGCTGCTGTCAACCCTCAGGCTATCCTTCTCTTCAGGAAACCACTCAGAAAACTCATTGTAAGGTGTATGTTTCTTTTTTGTGCTCTTTGTTTGGAAGGGTGTGTGGGGGTCTAAAGTGGGAGGTTTGCAGGTATGCAAGAAAGAGTTGCTCAGCCAAAACGCAACCTATTTCACATGGCGCTCGGCAAACTTGTATCTCCCGATCGCATTACCGTTAGGGGGTCTTACCAGCATCTCTGTTTTCGCTGTAACACATATATTTCTATACTTTTAGAAACTACGATTAAGTTACAGGAGGTGTGGCAACACTTAAAAGCTTGCCGTGATAAAAAAAGTAACCTAACAAGTGCAACAATAAGTAAACTGAAAGACAGCTTGATTATGAATATGAGTTTCAGTTGGAGAAATACTGATCATACAGAGCATGCTGAATAAAATATCATTTTTAAACATGCTAATGTTTTCCATATTCATTATTTTCTGCTGTAAACATATCATCATAAAAAAGGTGGATGTTATTTCCCGAAGAAAACGGTAGCTTGAAGGACCGGCAGTACACATAAACAGTGACTCCGTCAGAATCTGGTTGCGATAATACGCAAATACCGATCGAAGTTACCTCTCATTACGGAATCTGCATTTTTTTTTTCTATTTGTGAAAGAAGCAAAACAAAAAAGTACTACTCCATCAGTCTTCAAAATAAGTCTGGTCTTATCTTCTGATACAGTAATTGCAATGGTACATAAAACCAGATGGCTATTCTAAAAATGTTTTGGTTGAAAACCCTGTTGAGCGCTTAGCAACAGCAACTAACTACTGAGGGAGTGCAAGCTGATAACACTGTGAGCAAAAAACTAACATGAATCTGCAGTCACCAATGATACTAAGTACTATGGGAGTGCAAGCAGCTAACACTGTGAATCAAACAAGAAGCTGCGGTTACCAAGTATGATAACTCAGGAGCGGCCTTAGCTCAACTGGTGTCCTAGGCAAAAGGGCTCCACGACGCCCCCCATCACACCACCCAGTGCCCCCCATCCTGGTCTACCTACACCAAATAAATACTGGAAAAGCACCCCTGCTACAGCGGCGCCCTAGGCGGCCGCCTAGTTGGCCTATGCCCAAGGCCGGGTATGTGATAACTTCTACAGCAGTATGAGCAGCTAACACTGTGAGCAATACAAGAGAAATGAAGCTGCAGTTACTAAGGGTACTAACTACTAAGGGGGCAAGACTACCAGTAGCACTGTAGCATCTCCCAGGCAAATATCTGGGTCACGTAAGGTATAATAACCCTGCAAAGTCTAGTGCTGGGCCCTCTTCAGGGAGTGGGGACCTATTGGGCTAATCTGGTCCAACTGACCCAAGGCTGTCCCTGGGTTAACAATAACTCTTGCTTTGGTACATTATTCATCAGTGACTTACTTCCTCTTTGGGCTGAAATAAAATGGATACTCCTAAAAAGAAGGCATCACTTTCCAAACAGAAAAGCTACAGTACATGCTACCTAATTCTTCTGAAATATATGAAATTCTTCTATCAGACAGCAAGGAAATGCATTTAGATAACTTTGGTTCTGGTCTAAACTCAATTTCTTTAAGGAAATTAAGAAACTTAACTTTAAGGAAGAAAAACACTAAATACTCTCAGATGTCAACTGTTCCATTATGAAGACTCAAATGATATCCAAAAGTCAATGAATTACTAATAAAACAGCAAATCAGAAGCCGCTTCATGTGATTCCCAGTAATTTCTAAATTTATCTCAGAAAAAGTTCCCTTATCGCTTACTGGTTTGATGCCTTCGTTCTTAAGTAATACAGCAATTAACAATTCTCCTTAGTGAAATACAATGCATTTATCTGGTTTAATGTAAACATTCTGGCATGCCAATGTTGCCATGTTTTAAACTTAATAGGCGACTAAACATATTTAAAACACCCTGCCTAGAGTGACTGTTTCACAACGTTTAAGACGCATGTGTCAGCTAAATTAAAAACAAATCTAACATGCTAAACCTAAAGTTTTTAAGACACCATGAAAAACAATCTGTTCTGCCAATTAATTATGTGATCAACCAGAATAAAAGGAAGTTTGAAAAAAAAAAATACCACAGAACTTACAGACTGGCGTGCATAAAAACTTAAATCTTTAGCACAGTTTTCCCCACTGTCGAGGACAGTTTGTCTTTACGTACTTCCTGTTCCACTAGAAACCCACTACTTACTTAAAAAATATATTCAGTCTATCAACAAATATACACTTAGGTCTTTCTTCTGTTTCTCCATCTCATTTCTATGAAATAACTAAAGGAAACTTCCCTTCTTTCAGAAGGGCAACCTAGAAGCTGGGAATTAATTGCACATAAGTAAATGGAAACTGAAAGAGGCACTTCTGTATGGAATGAAAAGGCCTTGCAGAGTATGAAAATAAGTGATAGACAGACTTCCTGTAATGGTGCAGTCCAAATAAGTCTTGTTTCAGTATGCTGCTGACTAGTGAAGCATTTCAAGCTTTTACGTGCAGTTCCCAAGGTGATGAACCAATAAAAAGGGAAGGAAAGTGGAAAGAAAGAAGGGAAAGTGGAAAAAAGTACTGCAACTAAAAGTAAAATGGACCAGCCATCAACTTCAAAAAGCACAGAGTCTGATTCTGCTAAGGAAAGTGCTGAGAAGTCATTGGAAAATTGTTGAAGGACATTAGAAGGCTGAACAAAAAAAAAAAAAAAAAAAAAAGATGAGCATCAAGAGACAGAATCTGTTCCTTTTTTTAAAACATGTTTATTGGTTTTAACAAATAACCAGTAGAACTTAATAAGTTATACAAGTTGTTAGAAAAATATATAGTAATGTGCATGCTTTTGCATTAAGCATTCAAAGTTTAAAAAGGGTTATTATACCATGACCCCCCCCAAAACGTGCACGCTGATTGGCCAGCGTGCCAGTTGTAAATCGAGTTATACTAATGGAAAAAGGTCCGGTCGCCCGGACTTTTTTCCATTAGTATAACTCGTTTTTTTAAAACACTGTCTCGCTATGTTAAATTGGTTTAACATAGCGAGACAGCTTTAAAATAAGCAACGGAGATCTCCGTTGCTTATTTTAAAGCTGTCTCGCTATGTTAAACCCATTTAACATAGCGAACAATGTTAAAAAGCAACGGAGAAAGCAAGATCTCCGTTGCTTTTTCGATGTTCGCTATGTTAAATGAGTTTAACATAGCGAGACAGTTTTAAAATAAGCAACGGACATCTCCGTTGCTTATTTTAAAACTGTCTCACTATGTTAAACTCATTTAACATAGCGAAACACTAAAAAAAAGCAACGGAGATCTTGCTTTCTCCGTTGCTTTTGCCCACAGCTCTGATGTACTGCGCAGGTGCGCAGTACATCAGAACTGCCGCAGATGCCAGACATCTGCGGAAGGGCAGCAAACAGGCATTATACTATATGCCATTATTTAAGAAAAGTAATAGTTTCTTTTCTTAAATAATGTCATGGTATAATAGCAATAACCCACTTCTGGGTGTGGGTAATGCTAAATTTACCCATGGTTGGCTTTGTTTGGTCCCTCGGGCTTCGCGCTCGGGACCAAACCATGCCAACCGTGGGTAAATTTAGCATTACCCACACCCAGGCGTGGGTTACTGCTATAATACATGTATTCTGTTCACACTGCGTGAATCTGCACAGCTATTATAAAATAATAAGAAGCATTTCATTTCTGCTAATGTCATGAGACCTAACAAAGAGACATTTAATTTCTGCTAATGTCATGAGACCTAACAAAGAGACATTTCATTTCTGCTAATGTCATGAGACCTAACAAAGAAGTATTTCATTTCTGCTTATGCTATGAAAAAACATGCAGCTGTTAGAAACTGTGATAAGGAGAACAATAGACGCTTGAAAGTATAAACCACAGTCAGCATTACTTGTACCGAAGCTAGAAAAGTACCTTGAAACTAGACAAAATGTAGCACATGTATTAGAACTGTACAACTGAAGAATTGAAATGTTAAGGTGGGCTAAAAAATAAGCCCAAGGCCAGGTTGTTTTTCAAAATGTTTTTGCAAAGACAAATAAGCTATGTCAGCAATAAATCTAGTAACATTTCCTGTGAAACATACAGAAAGCTGTGTCCGATTACATCAGAAATAGAATGGTAACATTTTCTGTGTGACATGAAGGGAACTGTATAAGAATAACATACTGATCACCAGAAAGTTAAACAAACCTTGTGCCTACATGCTTTGTCTCCTTGCTGCAAGTAATAAAGGATGCCTTGCTTGAACCTAACATGCATTGGTCTTTGAAGTTTTTTCCTTTAACAGATTGGTCCTTCGAGCCGGAGCCCTCTCTTCACCTCGGATCAGACGGCCAGGTGATTGAAACCGTACGAGGAAGAAACCAAATTGGTTCTTCTTATACGAAAAGTCCTCCGACTGAATTGTCGTTCAAAAGAGGCCAGCCACTTTCTGATCTGTGACTGAAGGATGGGTCTCCACGAATCGGTGATCAATCACGTAGGCTCAGGTAAGGTGAATCTACTTTTTTCTGTTTTCTGTTTTAGATCAGGGACTAGATGTGTATTGTTTTTGTCAAGAATGTATTTTCTTACAAGTCAGGGACAAAAAAGATTACTGTCTTGTCATAGATCAGGAGAAATAGAATAAGTAGGCAGTCATTCTGAAGAGACTACAACAAAATCCGTGGTACCACGTTAAAAAAAAAAATAATAAAATAAAGGGTTACGTAACAATCAAAAAGGTGAAACAAAATGGGTAATAATTGCACAAAAAGACCCCAAAGTCCGTCAGTAACAGAAGACGCAAAATATATGCAGTCTCGGCGCGCCGACAATGTTAGGTATTATTCAAAATGGGTTAATAAATACGAATTTGACAGAAAATTTGAGAAATCTTCACTTATCAAACTTAAAAACGATTCCAAGGGTCGAGTTAAAAAGCAACGTCGGTTAGGAATTCCTCAGGCACACAGGTGGCTGGAGGAAGTAAACCGTAGGGAACAAAAAGGTAAAGATTTAAAAATGATGTTTTTAGATAAGGAGGACAATAACTTAGTAATAGCATCAGCACCTCCGCCTCCCTTACCAGAATATGAAGCAAGTGGACAAGTTAGTCCACCCCCACTATATCCTGTGGATAGAGACATTGTGAAACTAAAACTGACTAAAATTAGAGATCCCATCGAGACCAGGTCCCGAACAAAGGCAGGTAACCCAGAAGATGGCATCGAGTTATGGAAAATAGTAAAGAATTCACAGTCTATAAGTGAAGAAGAAGAAATATGCCCACTTATAGCAGTACCTAATCCTCAGGCAGGTCAAGAAAATCAGGACCCAACTATCTTAGTGTATAGACCTTGGACTCCGGAAGATATTCGGAAAGCCACTGAGGGAATTCCCCATCCAAAAGTTAACTTCAGAAAATTCTCAAAAGATTTACAAGGAATGAGATTGAGTTATAACCTAAATGGAGAAGAAATAGAAAAAGTAATTAGACAAATTGTACGGCTAGATTGGTACATGATTAGTGGGAACTGGAATCCCTGTGACACTACACAAAAAACCCTCCCACATAGCAGCGCAGAATTAGACACCAGAGTGAAAGGTCTTACAGACCGCATTTCTGAGAAATGGAAACCTAGGGCAGACTGGACTTGCATTAATCAATGCATCCAACAAGAAGGTGAAACAATTGACTGGTATTTTCCAGATTACTAGAATGTTTTAATAGTCACTGGGGAATGCAGGTTCCTGAAGATCAATCACAAGATTCCCCATAAGAACAGCAGTTAAAGAATGCATTTTTAAAAGGCAGAAGCACGCCTATAAGCAGTTTTATTACAAAACACATGGTAGATCATCGTACTAGCAGGTTACAATCATTACTTGAATATGCAAGGCATGCCAAACGGCATTTTAATAGAAAAAAGAAAGCTCAAGTATTTTCTGTAGAAGATGGAGCAGGAGTTTATGTAGTACAGTCTGGGAAAAAGGGGAAGAAAAATGCACAGAGAAACAAACAATCAGCGATCAGAGGACTTTGAAGGGCGAAAGAAAAGGGGAGAATGTTTCAAATGCGGTAAAAAAGGACACTTGGCAAGGGATTGCAAGAAAAACAAGAAGGCAACAACGGAAGACAAGGCGGATGAGGACTGACTATATGGTAGACAGGAATCATTAGAAGGGGCTAGTGAAGAAAGGACAAATGAAAATGTGATAGAGGGAGTACAGGAAGTAGAGGAAGTTAGTGACAATGAAGAAAATGAGATATTAGACCTAGCTTTATTGAGCTTGGAGCTCTATTTAGCAAACACGAAACCAGAAGTTACACTCTTGGTAGAAGGGAGGGAAGACAAATTTTTGTGCGACTCAGGGGCATCATGAACCCTGATACACCCCTCCAAACTACCAGATAATGCAGAGTCACCTGATTATATACTGGTCAAAGCAGCTAATGGACAGCTGTATCGGGAGCCTCTCTCCCATGACATTGCAATAACTGATCCAGTTTCAGGATTGACACAAAAAAGCAAAATTGTAGTTTCTGCAAAATGCCCAGTAATCCTTTTGGGCAGAGACCTCATGCAGCTATTTGGTATAGCAGTAGTCCCAACTATGCAGGGTATGGAAGCACAGTGACAAAATGATACCTTTGTAGTGTAATCGGAGGGTGAAATGTATTATTGGTACAGCCAGGACTTGGTTACAACTGGTCCAGGGACTGTGCCAAAGAGTTAATGAACCTAGCCATCAGCAAGTTGCCCTCCCTTGACATTGATAAGCAACACCTGTTGCACTGTACTCTGTATTATTGCGACACACCAGGACCTGATAAGGAATATGAGCAAAATTTGTTTAAAAATCATGCAAACAGATTGATATTGCATAACCTATACTGGGACACAGAAGGGAACAGCGTAGCCAGCTGTTCATTGCCCCAGGAATTCTTTGCACTTTATAAATCCAATCGATTACCACATGTTAGTTTAACCAAAAACAGAAACATAGAATGGGCGGACCTAGGAGAAAAAGTTACGAGATGGGAGAAGCAGACAGAACTAGAACTGTCAGAACAAGGAATACAAGCACAAAAGCTTAATTGGATAACTCAGACCAACCCAGCTGTGCACTTGCAGTCTAGCGAGGACAGCTGATTAACACTCCTATTAAAGGAGGAAGAGAATGCCTTACAAGGCATACCAGAGACCCTCTGGTCAACAGGGAAATCAGATGTAGGACTCATTCGTACAGCAGGACCAGTTACTATCACGCCAAAGTCAGCATTCAGACCACAAAAAAGACAGTATCCCTTGAGAAAAGATGCGGAGGCAGGGATAAAGCCTATTATAGCAGCCTTACTTAAAGGAGGAATACTAGTAAAATCTCCCAATTCACCATGTAACACACCCTTATTTCCAGTTAAAAAGGCCAACGGAGAATGGAGTATGGTCCAGGACCTACAAGCTGTAAATGATGCAGTAATATCAAGGGCACCCATGGTGCCAGACCCACACACCCTGTTGAATGATTTAAAACCTCAGCAAAAGTATTTTTCTGTGGTAGACATTAGCAACGCGTTCTTTTCGATACAGATACACCCTGACAGCCAGTATTGGTTTGCATTCACATTTCAGGGAAAAAGGTATACATATACGCGACTACCACAGGGATATTGTGGAAGTCCAATGATATGCTCACAAGAAATGGCAAGCAACTTGGCAGGATTCACCCCACCAAGAGGCAGTCAGATTTTACTTTATGTTGACGACATCTTGCTGGCAGCCCCCACCCAGCAGGATTGTAAAACAGATACTATAGCACTTCTACGATTTTTAGCCGCTGAGGGACATAAGGTAAATAAAAGTAAACTGCAGCTTTAGAAAAAACAGGTAAAATACCTAGGATATATAATATCCAAGGAAGGTAGAATATTAGATGAGGACAGAAAAATAGCCATTTTACAAGCACCAAAACCCACTACCAAGAAGGAAATTATGTCCTTCCTGGGTACAACTAATTTTTGCCGGAGCTGGATTCCAAACTATGCCTTGGAATCTGCACCTATGACTGACCTTGTATACAAAAAAGCCTATGGCAGCACAGGATTTGCTGCAATGGACACCAGAGGCAGACTCTGCCTTCTGTAAACTAAAGCAGTTAATAGCGTCCTCATTGGTTCTAGGATTACCGAATTACCATAAACATTTTTTCCAAACTGTAGATTGTAAGCAGGGTTACATGACATCAGTGTTGACACAACAGCATGGGGATAAACAACGCCCCATTGCTTACTACTCATCACTACTAGACCCAGTGGCATGGTCCTTACCCCACTGTGTACAAGCAGTAGTTGCAGCTGCAATGGCAGTACAGGCTTCAGCCTCAGTAGTCTTATTCCACCCTCTCACTTTGAGAGTACCTCATGCAGTCGCGATTATTTTACTACAAGAAAAGGTGGCATATCTTTCCCCTGCTAGGCATCCTTCCTGTATGACTATATTGTTGAGCCAACGTCGTATGACAATTGAATGATGCAGGACTTTAAACCCTTCTACTCTGCTCCCGACACCTGCAGACGGCACACCGCACAGCTGCTTGCAGGTAATTGAGCAAAAGACACTATCTAGAAAAGGTCTCGCGGATGTCCCCTTGGATGATGCCGAGGTGACATATTACGTAGATGGTTCGTGCAAGAGGGGTCCTGCAGGACAGAACCTAGTAGGATATGCAGTAGTTTCTGATACTGGGATTATAGAAGCAAAACCTTTACCACACAACTTATCCGCACAGGCAGCAAAATTGATTGCCCTGACTCGGGCATGTACTTTAGCAAAGGGTAAAAGTGTAAACATTTTTACTGATAGTCAGTACGCTTTTTCTACTGTACATGTTTTTGCACAACAGTGGAAAAACCGGGGAATGATAACTTCTACTGGCAAACCTATAAATCATGCACAGTTTATTTTAGATCTTTTAGAATCTATTCAGTTACTTCAGAAAGCAGCCATATGTAAATGCACAGCTCACACCAAGCAACAAGATAGAATTTCAAAAGGTAATGCGAGAGCTGATACAGTTGTAAAACAAGCAGCCAGAGAAGTGTTTTTTAAATGAGGAATTACAACCCTCTGAAACTTTAGATCTAGATATGTTAAAAACAATGCAGACACTCACTACGCAAGCTTAAAAGTAGCGATGGATAAAATGAGGAGCAATCCTCGAGAAGAGGCTGTACATCTCTAGAGAGGGAAAACCAATACTACCCTCTAATTTGTTTCGCTATGCAGCATTGTTGAGCCATGGGCAGTGCCATGTCTCAACAGGGGGGATGGTACAGCTGGAGAATCAGGTGTTCACAGCATACGGATTTACAAACTACTCTAAAACATTTTGTTTGATGTGTCAGATTTGTAACAAACATCATGCACAAGGGGCAGTAAAGCCCAAGCAAGGGAGTTACCCCACACCACCATATCTGTTCCACACTATTTGTATGGACTTAATAGAATTGAAAAAATGTGAAAATAACAAGTATTGTCTTATCATTGTAGATATGTTTTCCAGATGGGTGGAAGCCTTTCCAACCAAAAATCCAGATGCAGCCACAGTGGCAAAAGTACTTGTCAAAGAAATCATTCCTAGATTCGGTATTCCGAAAAGAATCTACAGTGACAACGGTACACTTTTCGTAAATCAAACCATACAGCAGTTAAATAAACATGTTGGTATTTCTTTAAAAAATCATTGTGCATATCATCCGCAATCTGCAGGGCTAGTTTGGTATACTAAAAAACAAAATGAGAAAATTAATAGCTGAGACAGGAAAAACTTGGTTGTACCGTTTACCCCTGGCACTGTTGAGCATGGGAACTGTCACTACAGCAAAAAGATTGACTCCTTTTGAAAAACTATTTGGAAGGGCTTATTATACACCCCAGTGGAAACTTCTCATGTCATCAGACCAGGAAACTGACTTTACACTAGCTGAATATATGAAAAAGTTGTTGAGTTCTAAACATCTGTTGCAGTTAAAATTCTGTTTCAGATAAAAGACAAATCGAAACATCAGAAGTGGCAATGAGACCAGCGGACTGGGTTTGGGTCAAAATAGGTAAGTGAAAAAATTGGGCTTCGCCAAAGTGGGAAGGTCCTTACCAGGTACTTCTTTCGACACCCACAGCAGTCAAAATAGCAGAACGAGCATCATGGATACAACCTAACGCACTGCAAGCTGGTTAAGAACTTTGAGTTGGACAAAAATCTTACCTTTCCATCGGGGCCCTCAGCACAGAGACTGACTACAAAGGGGGGGGGTCAGATCAATAGAATCGATCCGTCTCAACCCCAGTGAAGAAACCATCGGTGTTGAAGGTCCTATCAGGGCAGAGAGTAAGAGCATGTGTCTGAAGTAAAGATGACAGAATCCAGTAAAATCCAAATACACCTACTTGGAAGAGTCGGAGAAAACAAAAATGCAGAACAACCGTTTCCACAAAAGTATTGCATAACCATCCTGTTGACTGTACTAGTGACAATAATCTTTTTGTTGTGGCCATTCCTTCTCTCGGCCACACAAATTGAACTGAACAAATGTGCAGAGTGGCACCTGAACTTTAACACTTACCAAGCTATCAAGTATGTGTATGCTGAAACTTTCAATGTTTCGAATTGCTGGGTTTGCACAGCTTTGCCAACAGCATACGGGGGGTTACTGTTAACTTCAGTTCCCCTGGGAGCCAATGAGACCTGGGAAATCTAATTCATGATACATCAAAGATCACATTACGAGATAAAGTAGCATTACAATTGTCTGTTCGACAAATGGGAACTGTGTGTTTTTATAAAAATGATACAGTCAAGGTGGGTTGGAGCAATTGCAACGTGACTGTTCCCTATAGATGCTACACTAAGACTGATAACATCAGATCCTATTGCAACATGAGCTATGATACATTTTTTGAACTGATGCATAGAACAACTGATGAAGTAAAACATAATACTGATATTTATAAGCAACTGTCCATAAATGACAAGAAAATGTTTCATACAGAGGCAGGGTATAGTAAAGTTACCACTAAAGTAAAAGACTGTTACTTTGTATGTGGTAGAAAAGCATATAAATGGTTACCTGAGAATTGATCCGGCAGTTGTTTTTTGGGATACCTGGTCCCGGCCATACGACATACAGCAGTTTTACCTCAAGGGAAAATTCGAAATGTTCGAGAAATCAGAAAGCCTGTCAAACCAGTGGGGCAAATCGATGCACACTGGAAACACCATCAAGTTGTGGACAATGGACTGATACCATTATATCGTGGGCAGGTAAAATGCCAGCATATGGAGCAACAAAATCGATCTGGGAACTGAGAAAGTTGTCTAAACTTCTCGAAGTAATGAGTAATGCAACCTTTTCCTCCCTAGAATTAGTGACTGATGAACTGAATGCCATGAGAACTGTAGTGCTTCAAAATCGTATGGCTCTTGACTTCACCCTAGCGGTGAAAGGAGGTGTGTGAGCTTTAATCCAGGAGTAGTGCTGTTCGTATATTCCTGACCATAAACATGAGATAGACAATCACCTTGAGGTAATTCAGCAGGTGTCAACTATGACCAGACCAGGACCAAATCCATTGATGGACTTTTTCCAGAAATTGTTCGGGGGTTGGGGCAGCATCTTGATGAATGTTCTGATTGCCATCTGTGTAGGAATGATCCTACTGGTGGTATGTGTGTGCTGCTGCATCCCTGCATGAAAAGACTGATTAAAAATTTAATAGACATTTCGATTTCAGAAACCTTATACCAAGATACTGAACTTGAATCGTTAATGTCAAAGACTGAAATACTTTCATGAGCTTAAAATGAATGACTCTCAACTGAAAAATCCTGAGCGGGAAGAGGTTGGGGGGATGAAAACTGTTTATGCTTATCTTAAAAGTAGAATAAAAGTATTAAAAGGAGGGGAATGTTAGAAAAATATATAGTAATGTGCATGCTTAGTGCATTAAGCATTCAAAGTTTAAAAAGGGTTAATACATTTATTCTGTTCAGACTGCATGAATCTGCACAGCTACTAGAAAATAATAAGAAGCATTTCATTTCTGCTAATGTCATGAGACCTAACAAAGAGACATTTCATTTCTGCTAATGTCATGAGACTTAAAGAAGTATTTCATTTCTGCTTATGCTATGAAAAAACATGCAGCTGTTAGAAACTGTGATAAAGAGAACAACAGACGCTTGAAAAGTATAAACCATAGTCAGCATTACTTGTACCGAAGCTAGAAAGGTACCTTGAAACTAGACAAAATGTAGCACATGTATTAGAACAGTACAACTGAAGAATTGAAATGTTAAGTTGGGCTAAAAAATGAGCCCAAGGCCAGGTTGTTTTTCAAAATGTTTTTGCAGAAAGACAAATAAGCTATGTCAGCAATAAATCTGGTAACATTTTCTGTGAAACATACAGAAAGCTGTGTCCGATTACGTCAGAAATAGAATGGTAACATTTTCTGTGTGACATGAAGGGAACTGTATAAGAATAACATACTGATCACCAAAAAGTTAGACAAACCTTGTGTCTACATGCTTTGTCTCCTTGCTGCAAGTAATAAAGGATGCCTTGCTTGAACCTAACGTGCATTGGTCTTTGAAGTTTTTTTCTTTTACACAAGTAGTTAAGAAAATAAATTTAACAGTCATAAAATAACTAAAGTATTTACAAAGACATCCACATTTAGATTACATCAACGTCTTCTGTGTGGAGGCATGCATGAATGGGCGTGCCTTCGTTGAAGGTTGTACGTCAGGGCTGGTAACTCAGCACGTAAAAATCCACTACCAAACATTAGCGGACTGGAGTTCCGCTGTGGCGACCCCTATCTGGGATAAGCCGAAAGACACAACAACAACAACAAAAATTTGAAATTTCACAGAGTCAAAATCTTTTTCTAACAATCTTTGTAAAGTAGCCCACATATTGTAGTAAGATGTTTTCCTAGAATCAAAGTTCTTGATTTAATGGTCATTAGTTCCATTTGATATACATCAGTTAGAACATTTTTAAATTCAATAAAAGAAGAAGGGGAATATGAGATCCAATTTCTAGTAATAATGTTTCTGGCCACCGCTAGAATTGACCATAATAAGGGAAATTTAATCTTTTTAACACATTTAGATATGGGGGTATTGAAGAGGATTAGTGATTTAGAAATTGTGAAATTGTCTGTAAAAAGAGCCTGTAGAAAGTTATTAATAGACATTCAATAATCATTCAATGTGTCATAGAACATATGTGCCCAATCAGCGCTTATCACTAAAGTGCACCTCTTACACAAATTTCTTTTTTATTAATTTTACTCATTATTAGAGGAGTATAGAAGGACCTGTATAATAATTTCCAGGTATAAAGTTTCCATTTAATAAAAGAGGCTGTTTTAGAGGCTGATTCCAGTGTATACTCCTTATCTTGTTGTTTTGGTGGTTCACTGCTGATGGAGTAGAAATAATTCAAGGAATTTTCTGGACAGCTGAAGATTTCACCTCTAATAATTTTGCGAATGTGAAAAAGTTTAACTTTGTCTGAAGCCTTCTGCTGTAAGTTTAGTACCATGTAATCTATCAAGATTGGGATGGATTTTTTAGCTGTCACCGATATTAAATTGAGTTTATTAGAGAGAGATGCTGTCTGAAGGCCTGAATCTCCAACCGGCAGGTTTTATCCAATTCAAATCCTTGGATTAAAAAATCTAAATTTTTAACTTTATTATCTAGCAGAAGAGACAGAATCTGTTCTGATGGACCACTGATGCACTATCAACAGATAGCAGAGGTGAAGCTATAGACAGGAGAAAACAAGAAACAACATTTGAGCTATTAGAGCAATGGGTGATCATGAGGACAATGCAAGGTACAAAAATATCCATCTTTTAGGAGTTCCTGAAAAACAGGGAGTAAACCATGTGGAATTTATCCAAGAAGAGTTTATAAACCATGTGGAATGTATCCAAGAAGAGTTTATACAGTGAACTGACATGTCAAAGCAAGATAATGATGAAGTGGGTTCCTAGAACTTGTGGCAGTCTGGCAGACTGGAAACATGTAATCATGACGTTTCTCAAACTGAATGGAGACCTACAGCTTACAAATGTATTTTATTTTGCTTTTCTTTACTGGGTTTAGTCAAAAAACCCTTTTCAGGGAGGCCCAGGGAGAAAAGCTCCAGCATATCACAGACATTTTTAAACAGACATTCAGTAACATACAAGAACATACATTAAATACTATACATTAACAATTATACATACATTTGCTAATTAGATTACATTCATATGAAAATAGTGGCAACTCTTATGGTAAAAAAGATACATATGCATTAGTACATGTTGAGCATTGAGCATATGAAGAGGTGTATTAGTGGGTTTGTTAAATTGATAATAGGTTGTGTGATAAACGCTAAGAAATACAAATAAATAAAAGTGATGGAAGGAACTAGGTAGGGCAGAAAAGTTTCATATTGTAGTTAAAAGGTAGGATGTAAAGCAGATTCAGAGACTATTATATATAGGACTATCATAAGGTTTATATTAGATGTATAGAGGCAAGGGGGTGAGCAGTGTCACAAAATAAAGTACATAGCGGCTGGGATATGCTGGTAAAACTATTTAGGTATTTGATAAGATTTGTTGAGGGGTACAGGACTCTGAATGACATGAAAAGGTTTGATGACATGGCATGCTGAAAACAGTTTTATCAAATTTATGAGCATGAAGCAAATAGCTGCAAGCAAAAATGTTTGCAGAACAAGATTACTACAGGACTACTACAAGAAAAGAAAGTTTGATGCCACACTCTGCCAGACTTTGCAAGGCTAAAAGGCTAAGGGCCTGTGGTGCATATTATAAACCATCATTTTTTGTTTTTTTTGGGGGGGGGGGTATTTTCACAGTAGGTATAAAAAATTTTGGATTTTGGGGAAACACTAAGGGCAGTTCAGAAATACAAGTGGGGAAAGAAAAAGGCTAAAGAAACTGGAGAACAAAAGGAGCTCAAATTCAGATATAACCAGTTTGCTCACAGAAATTACCAGCTGAACCATGTTTGTTGTTGAAAAATAAACTATTTCAATGGCAGAAAGCAATGCAGTCATTTCATACTTGCTTAAACACTGTTTTGCTGTCAACAAAGTGACTGTCGATATAGCTTCAGAATGAAAGGGTCACCAAAACAGTATCTTGTTCATAGGTGTGTACTAGGCCAACGGCCCTGGAGCCTTTACAAGCCTAACCCATAGAAGTGCCCTGGCATCATGCCTCCTTTAGTTCCCAGTGCCTCTATCAAGTAGAACCACTGGAGTGGGGTCTATGTTATATGTTCGAATGCTTAATTGTTCAAACCACTAATGATCGACCATTAGTGATCGAACAATTAAATATTCGAACATATAAAATTAATATTTACAAAAAGAAAAGAAAATATAAAGGGTGTAAGCAAGGGGGCAAGCCCACCTGCACCCCCCACTACTTAAATATACCAACTCTGAGATCGCACTTCAGAGTGCTACAGTGTAGAAATGGAAAATTTCTCACTTCCTACACTGTAGCACGATCTTGGAGTTGGTATATTTAAGTAGCGGGGTGTGTCGGGGGTGCAGGGGGGGCTTGCCCCCCTGCTTACACCCTTTAGTTTTTTTTTTGTTTGTTTAGTTTATATTTTTTTAAATATTCAAACATTTAAATGTTCAATCACTGAAGGTTGGTCTTTAGTGATTCGAACATTTACGCATTCAAATATTTAACATAGACCCACTGGAGAGGTGCTCTGCTGGACATGTATGAGAAGTCTGTTCCAGAGCATGGGCAGTCTCTGGGTTATGCACCTGTCCCTCCAGCATGTTCTGTTGATTGTGGTAATGAGGCTGAGGTCCCTGGAGCATGTGGTGTGGAGGGACTGGGATTTCTTTAGGTGTAACATTTCTAACAGGGCTAGGTCAGACATGGCTTTGTAAGTGAAGCAGAGAATGCCTCTTAATAGATGATACAAGACAGAGAAAAACTGGAGTTTTTTTGTCTGTCCATGTAGGGATTAAAATTTATTTTTATTTTTTTGTCTCAGCCATGTGAGGTAAGCATCATCCAGGTTAAAAATCAATTGCAAAGAAATTCTGGAAACACTTTCTTTTTAGACAACTAAATGATCTTAGCAATGACAATGAGATCTACTTACAGGTATGTCTTTTTTAATGTTGTGTTTATGGCAATTAACTTTCAAAATTCCATGCATACACACACAATGCAGTGGGATGTCTACAAATGCCCTGTATACTTAAAATAACTAACTGGCACTCAACTGTATCACCAACACACAACACTGCTTAAACTCCACACTAACACCACGTCAAATAAATGGCAAATACCATGGAAATGTAAAAAAAAATGTTCTCACTCCCTGTCCACAGCCTTCTATTGCTGTCACTGCTGAAATAAAACTGCTAAAATGCACATGCAGTTCAAAGAGTAAAAATCAGGGTCAATCATCAATAGCCTAACATCCAGTCCCTCAAAACCTAAGGGACAAAATCATTACCACATACAGAATTGCAACACCACAAAAACGCATACGTACAAAGACAGCAGTACTCACTTTAAGTGTACTTCAATATTTGCAGTATGTTATAACACACGCAGGCAGAGCTTACAAATACACATGTTCGTGCTCTCCTTTCTGAATTCTAAAGGATAAAGTAAACCAATTTGCAGTCGTTTGCCTTTCCTTACACAAGTGATTTCTTGGGCATGAAAACTTCTTTGGACTTTATTATGCCTTTTCTTTCGCATTGATTCTTGTATCAATTCTGTTCTGAGCAAACCTGTTCAAGCACTACCAACTATGGAATTCAAGACTCCCATTAGTAGCTTTGGATCTTGTGATCTTTTGGATCTTAGTAAGGCATGTGGTTGTTTTAGTTGCGTCAAATGTTAAGTCCTCATCAATTATGACATCTGTATCTGTGTAGCTTTCTGCTCTCTCTCTCTCTTTAAAATCTTCTCCTAGATGATAGTTTGCTAAATACTCAACTTTGCTGAAATATGTTTATAAGTTTATTATCAGAATGCCTTTGACTCGTTTTAGACCATATTGACAGAGTACAATCCTTCCTGCAACTTTATACAGCCTTCCTTTTGAATTTATCTTAAAAAGTGTTTTTGACTGCATACTTGACTTGTGCTATTTCTTTTACAATACCTAAATCTGGATTGGATACAGAGAGCAGCAAACGCCCCAATACTAACCCATGCTGCATTCTCAGCTTCAGTTTCCCTGTTGTTACATTTCACTATTTAGTTTACCAGGCAATTTGATAACTGCAACTCAAAAAACAGATCTTACTAAAATAGAAACACCCCCCCTTTACAAACACCATCCTTCTGAGGGAATTTAAGTACCTCCTCCATACGCTGGCGCACTTATACCTCTACAAATAAATATGTTCAGTACTTCCTTGACTGTACCCTCACTGGTCAAACTGGATCACCACACTATTTTATTCAACTTATGGCCCCATTACAGGTCAATGACCAACCCAGCCATCTCGGCAGAATTCTCTGAGGCCACTCTCATATTCAGTGATCACCTGAGGTTTTTTTTAACATTCCCCCACCCCTTGATGGCATAAGGCAAATACCACTGCATATATTCGAGTTAATATTCCCAGCTCAACTCTTCCATACAGGTTTACATTGGTAATGTTTGTCATAAATAAAACACCAAGTGGCAAACTCTACAGTAAAAGGAAAATACTCAGAGACCTAAAGAACTGGAAAAAATCTCAGTGTGCTCTAATCAACTTCAAAGGGTGTTAAAAAAACAACCCAAGAAGATGATCACATTTTTCAAAGCTAGGTATTATCTAAACAACATTGCTTCATCAGCAAAGGAAATAAAAAAGACCTTATTTAATCATATAAAGAACTTTAGACATAATAGGCAGCACTGTACCAAGCTCTTCTCTAATGCCATCACCCACTGAGACCCCACGGATATAGCCAATATCGTTGCAGATAAGTTCAGCTCCAACTTCTCCCCTCTGTTATCCCGAAACTTCCTCATACAAAATATTGAGTTCACACACCCCCCAATATTGAGCTCACACACACCCCCCTCTGCAGTAACTACCTCTGAACAGATACCAAGACAACACTTCAAAAGCAAATACACCAGCTCTTTGGGTCTAGATGGCATACCAGGCTATTTCTTAGTCAGTATGCTCCCCCCCACCAGTCAAATCCATAGTTTGACAACAGTCTCTCCACTGGATATATATCAGAAGCTCAGAGAACAGATGTAGTAGTTCCCCTGCACAAGGGAGGCCCCACTGCATACCGTAACAGCTACAGACATTTCAGTCTCACCAGCATTGTTTGCAAAGTGATGTAACACTTCACCATGGATGTCATAAACAGGAACATGGGGAAACTACCTCTAGACAATCAATGTGTCTTTGTCAAAGGTATTATCTTGCTTGCTGAACATAGCTGACTTCTCTGAAAGTCACAGAAGCATTACAAGAGGGTAACTGTATACACAGCTTACCTTAATTTAGCTGGGGATTTTGACATTATACACTACTCTGGCAACACTGACAAACTGGTAAAATTTATTACAAATATCTGTATTACCCACTGAAATTTCCAATTGTCTTACTGACAGATGCCAGTCGTTCACCTCCTTTTTGTACTGGAATCTTATTTCCAGAATTTGCAAGTCTGAAGTTTCCAGACTCGACACAGAGTTGTGTTGATCCACACGAGTGTTTTTACTTGTGTTACCACTCCCAGCAGAATGGCTACAGTTTCAGTAACAAAAGGAGTACTGCTCTGTAATCCTGCATATCTTGATTAAGCTCATGGCATTTTGAATTAATAAGTACTAATTCTCCAATTCTTTTCTCCACTTCCAATTCTACTGTAACTTCATAACTGGAAGACAAGGAATATAAATGAATATGGATTTAAAAAGCTAATATCATCAAACAAAACAAGGTGGCCACTGAAATCACCCATTCAACCACACAAACAACAGCTGGCTGTGCCTACCCACCTCTGGGATTCAAAGCCTGTTTCATTTCCAGTATCAAAAGAAGATATGGGATCCTTAAAGGCTCTCAAATCTCTCTATCAAAATCTAAATATTTTTGAGAGTCATTATAGTTCAACACGTTATTACATTGTACAATAACTTTTCCAGTCTGTTATTAACAAGATCAGTCTCAGCTTATTATTTTCAAACAGAGCCACAACTTCTGAGTCCTTATTCACTTTAACTTTTACAACACATACAGTACCTAGCCATTTCACTGCTCCTCAAACAGTCATCTAAAAATGCAGAACATCTTGTAAATTTCTTGTTCCACAGTTACAATTAAGTAATCTCAGAAAAAAACAGGGACATCCAGTAGTGGCAGAGCCACAACAACATGCACCATAATAAAACAACAAAGATAAAAACAATGCTATAATAAATAAGAGTCCATACTTTGTTAACCTGGTGTCTCAGCAAGGGCTTTACGATAGACAGCAGACCACAACAAAAGAAATTTAAATAAAGCAATACATTGAAATGAATAAAACAGCAAAAACGTTAGCTTATTAAATGTTTCCATTATAATCTAGTATTAAATTGGTGAAGGAGTAAGAGCATAAACAGAGCTTTCTTATACTTAACACGGTTTTCAGGTATTTACCCTCTCTGGTAACAGAAAATACTTGTTCCAAAATACATTTTAATTTACATAAGTCAGTTATTAAAGTTAATAAAATGACTGGCATCTGACCTAACCAGATTCCCATTTTAGTATTGTCAATTTGTTCTTGAATATTTAACAAACATTTTTATTTCTTCTCCAATTTTGTTCCTTCAGCTTTTCCCGGTTAGGGGTTGCCACAGCGGAACTCCAGTCCGCTAATGATTGGCAGTAGATTTTCACGGTGCCAGCTCGACGCCCATTCACACATGTCTTTCAAATGCCACTCGACCAAGGGGAGGACATGCAGACTCCATACAAAAGGTGCTCCAGCAGAGAATCGAACGGGAGAACCTCTTGCTGTGAGGCGACAACGCTACCGCTGCACCACCGTGGCTGTCACGGACAAGTTGTAAGTACCTATTTCAGTGTTTGAGTCAAATGTGTTTTTGTGCAAGAACCTTTCTCAGCATTACAGTCAAATATGTGTCTAACAGAAAAACATCAAAGCATTATTCTTCACAGAAGGCCTCAGAAATCTGACTTGTGTGTCTCTATCCTCCTTCCAAGTGTACGGAAGTATGCTTTCTACAAAAGGTAATAAGGAGAAGGCAAAGATGAAGAATCTAGAGTCCGAGTGAACGAAAACTGAATTCACCACTTCTGCTAACATGTCATATAACTAAACATATAATGTTGTTTGTCTTTCGGCTTTTCCCGGTTAGGGGTCGCCACAGTGGAACTCCGGTCCGCTAATGATTGGCAGTAGATTTTCACGAAGGCTGAGGTGCCAGCTCGACGTCCAACCTTCAATGAAGGCACGCCCATTTACGCGTGTCTTTCGAATGCCCATCCAACCACAGGGAGGACATGCAGACTCCATACAGAAGGCACTCCCCGCACTTCAGCCGGGAATCGAACGGGAGAACCTCTTGCTGTGAGGCAACAACGCTACCGCTGTACCACCGTATTTAAGTATACAGATAAGCTGATCATTGGACCATTTGTAACCAAAAACATCAATAAAGACAGTACCAACAGCACAATAAAGTAGAACATAATAATGAAGATACATCATAAAAGTGGCAACATTGAAACAGCAAATGCAAAGCAGTGTTTATGAACAGAAAACAATTTACTCAGATACAGTACACAAAAGTAAATGAATCCAAACTGACAAATATATTTTTGTAGTAAGTGTTTGCATATTTATCTAAACGTCAGACCCCTGATAACATCTATGCTAAGAACAATGGTATTTGGTACACCGTGCACACTTTTTGCTCATTTACATTTTACACCTCATCTAACACTCAGCATGTCATGAAAAATTGCCTACATTTTTGAAAAAGCATTCCAAGCTCAATTACATCCTTGGAGAAAAATAAGTTTCAAGATTCCCTAAATATGCAATGTTTATTCTACTGTCACTACACACTGAAATAAAAGCTCTTCCATTATACATGCAAAACGCAAACAACTCCAATCTGAAACAACCCCAAACACAAAACTACATTTATATTAAAAGAAAACAAAATAAAAAAAAATAACAAAAACTACATATCCCACTCACTTCAGTATAACAAGTTACACATATAAAAAGTATTCACATACTGTTCCCAGAAGGAACATTGCCCACCTAAGTCAGTTCCCTAGACACAAATGTTGTCATTTTAAAATGGATCATAACCACCCTATCAGAAACCTGGCATATGTTAGTCTACATGTGTACTGTGTACTACGTGAAGTAGGTGATGTGTGCCTGGTTTCAACAATCTGATGTGCACTCGTATGCCACAGTTCAGCCTCCAGTGTCATTGTGTAAGTACACCTATCACATATTGTGTCTGCTTCTTTAAAGATTAAATGGCTGTCAGTACGCATGATACAATTGCTACTTTGTCTCAGGATGCCCATATCCACCAGGAAATTGCATACGCATACTGTCCAGTCCTTTGATCTGCGAGCTACGAGGGGGTGGTGTACTGGGGTAAGAAGGATACTATGGGTGCTTTATCAAAGCAGAGTATGCTAAACAGTACTACATTCTACTAACTGTAATGTTAACACAATACTGAATTCAACTAAATCTGTAGGTATTGCTACTTGAATCCCAACTAGCTGCTCTAAGTTTGTTGGTGTACAAGGTTATTTGCGCTGTACTGCTGTTTTACAGGGTACAGTTTTATGAACTGTTCTTCACAGGTGTTTGCTACTGTACAGGGCACACACCTCCAGGTTGGTGGCACAGCACGAAGCATCAGAGACTATCCATGTGCAACTAACAGTGGGTAAAACTGCCTTCCAGTTTATAGCCTGCTACAGACCACCCTTCCAAACCCAGGAACCCCACTCGGCCTTCCTGAGAACACTAGAAAATATGAAGGTCTCTCCAAACACCATTATATTGGGCGACTTCAACTACCCAAACATAGACTGGGAGCAGTACTCTAGCTCCAACACCCTAGCCCAAAGGTTCCTAGAATTTATAAACTCAAATGCTATGGAACAACTTGTTACCACTCCCACAAGAGGGGAAAACATACTGGACCTGATCATCACCAACATGGGGACTCTGCTCCAGACCAGAAGTGTATCCCTCACTGGTAAGATCAGACCATAAACTAATCTCACTGGATATTCACATCCCGACTCCAGCCCTTGCCCTGAATACCAGAGTGAAAAACTTCTCTAAAGCAAATTTCACACTCCTCAAAACCGAGGTGGAATCTTTCAAAGCCCCCGGGCCTGTGGAAAATATGGCCCAGACCCCAGAATCCTTTATAAACGCATTCTATGAACACCTTCAGGAATGCATGGATCATGCAATCCCAAATAAAACCAAGACCCAATCCTCCAAAGGCAGACGTCCTGTCTGTTGGACCCCAGCCATAAACAAACTATACAATAGAAGGAGGAAGCTACTACATGATAGAGCAAAATCCCAAAAAGGGAAGGCATCTCTGATCAGTATTAGCAAAAAACTACGGGCACTCATAAAATCGTCTAAGGCCAGCTTCGAGAGAAAAATTGCACAGGACACTAAGGATAATCACAAGGCTTTCTTTAGTTATGTTAGGAACCTGGGTGGGAATTTCCAGATATGCTCAGAATTAGTCCAAAATGACAAACAAATACACCGAACCCACACACATTGCCAACATCCTAGCTGACAGGTTCAGCGTAAACTCCCCCCCCCTCCCCACCAAAAGGGCAAATATCTATCCCAGCAGAGTGCTGCCCCCCTGACATCTCAGATGCTCAGGTAAGAGCTGCCCTCTCCAAAGCAAAAAACACAGCATCAATGGGACCAGACGGTGTTCCCGGGCTGCATCCTACATGAACTCCAAAAAGAGCTAAACCCAAACATAAAACTACTGTTCAATCTCAGCCTTACTACAGGATATGTACCCAAAGAGTGGCGTACAGCAACAGTGGTCCCTCTCCACAAAGGTTGTGCCTCAACGGATCCTGGAAACTATTGCCCCATAAGCCTGACTAGCTTGGTCTGCAAAGCTATGGAAAGGATCATCATGGACCTCATAAATAAAGATATTGGGAACCTACAGATACTGGATCCTACCCAGTTCGGCTTTGTTAAGGGCAGATCCTGCCTCTTAAACCTGGTTGATTTCTTTGAAACAGGCAACAAGGCCATTGACGAGGGGAAGGTGGTCCACACAGCCTACCTGGACCTCGCAAAAGCCTTCGATACAATACCCCACTTGGGCATTATAGATAAGCTCACCAGCTTAAATATAAAACCCTATGTCACTAGATGGGCTGCAAACTGGCTCAAGGACAGAACCCACATGGTTAGAATTGCTGGAGCCATGTCAGACTCCAAACCAGTTACAAGTGGCGTCCCACAAGGCTCAGTCCTGGGACCTCTCTTGTTCGGTATATATTTCTCGGAGGTACAGGCCAACACGGAAGGACTGTGGCTGACCAAGTTCGCAGATGACTGCAAACTGGGCACCATAATCGACTCTCCAGCCGACACAAGCATCCTCCAAAAGGGGCTCATAGAAACAGACAACTGGTGCCAGAGCCATGGCCTCAAGCTAAACGCCAAAAAATGTATAGTAATCCCCTTTGGCAAAAACAAAGTGCCCACAAATTGCCACATAGGTGGTAATCCATTAAGTACAGAAGAAGTAATTAGGGACCTGGGGACCCAAGTTGATAGCAATCTCTCATTTGACAACCACGTGGCCAAAGTTGTTAGAAAAACATTTTATATAGCCCACCTAATCATGAAGGGATTCACATCTAGATCAGGGGAGGTCATCGTGTCTCTTTACTCATCCCTCATCAGGCCCACAATTGAGTACAATGCCCCTTTTGGGATGTACCTTACCAGACACCTGCAGCAACTGGGAAGACCCCAAAAGTACCTCACCAAGAGGATCAAAGGGCTCAAACAGATGCCATACGCTGCCCGGTTAAAGAAACTCCAGCTCTACTCAGTGGCATACCGCCTGCTCAGAGGCGATCTGTGCCTGACGTATAAAGCCATGTCATACCCGGAATTAATGGACATGCTGCACCTCAGAAAATCCAAATCCCATCGAGCTACGCGCTCGAGAGACTTGAACCTCAGCACTGAAATAAATAGGACATGCTGGAGGGACAGATTCATAACCCAGAGGCTCCCTTCACTCTGGAATAAAATCCCAGTCCAGGTTAGGCAGAGTCCCTCATTGACTCTCTTCAAGAGGAATCTTGATGAGTGGATGGGAGATCGTAGGTTTACCCCGGGTATCACTTCTGTGTCACTGTTAGACAGAGGCACAGTATACTAACCTCGAAAAAGGGCATAGCAAAATTAATTTAAAATGGATGGCGAAAGCCAAACACACTCGGGCTAGGCTTATAAATGCCCTAGGGCAGATAGCCTAGTATGAACCTATGAACCTATAACCCACACAAACGGGCAAAATTTCTAACAGCACAGAAGACTAACTAATGACCCCTCTGGCCAATAAAATTACCACACTGAGTTATTTTGTGTATTTCCCATCTCAGATAGACCAGGCAAACAACTCCTGCCTCAAGATGAATAAACTCAGTCGTTCTAATGTAACAAAACACTGTACAGAAAAGACCCACAAGTGCAGTGCCACCACAAACCACTTAAACTATTAACTGTAAATCTCTTGCTGAATGCAATTTCAAGACAGTTATACAGCAGTAACAGTGCAAGGAAGATCATTTTTTTTCCTTCAGAAAACTCCACGTTTATGCAAAAAATGTTATTCTATTAACTTTCTATGTGATTAGAGTAATATTTACGAACTGTAATTTTTGCCTGTGCCAATACTACATAAGGTAACAAACTGAGAGCTATGTGCAAATATCTATACTTTTTGATAGACGCTTGTCACAAGCACATTTGCCCCTTTATGTACAGAAAGACTGTGTTCCAGTTACCAGATGCTATCACAAACTATATGACTAAAATTCTATTAAAAGTAAGAATGCATAGACACACACCACAACTTTAAATTTCTTACCTTATATGCAGCAAACCAAAGATGTGTGTCTGTGCATGTGTGTCAAAAACATTGGGCACTGTCTGAAAGTGTTGGTTATTTACATTTACACCTGAAGCATCACTTGTTTGATATATTATTAAAACAGTATATTGAAATTACTTTACACTGAACGGTAAAATATTACTAGAGCATTAATTATTAGCTAATGATACACACTAAGAAAAAACGGATCTATATGATGCTATCGAATGGACTAAATAGCAAATGCTATTTAGTCGATCCGATAGTGTCGAAATGGCAAAATAGTGAAGTCACGGAACATGGAATTTTTTCCCAGGGAAATAAGTTGGTGGGCCGTCTTCGGGACTTTGCCATTTCCTCCACTATGGTGCAATCTCAGAGTTGGTATATTTAAGTAGGGTTGATGTGGGGGGCACAGCCGTTTGTTCAATATTTTGTTGTTTCGATATTATCGGTACGATGAAATAGCATTCACTATTTACATTGTACGATAATATGATATAGATGCGAAAAAACTGCTACTGTAAAAGCCTAACATTTCTTAACGCCAAAAGACAATGAATGACCATAATAGTATATTTGCTTGCTGATAAGGATATGTTAAAAAATAAAAGCATCTACGTTTAAAAACATTGGCAACATTTCATTTAAACAGAGTTGTATCCAATAACTGGTGTACAATGACAGTTTAGAGAAACTGTTACAATTTAACAAGCCATATGATGGTCATTCAGAAGTACAGGATTACACTCTAGAAGAGACGAACAGCAGAGCTAACAGCATCTGTGCTAAATTAGTGAAAGCATTGTACGAACCACCAGAGTTCAAGGTAACCTCAGGTGATTAGATATGGGGTGGTAAATCCAGGAATACATTTAATTTAACAAAGTTCTTGCTACTATTTTTTATCCCTACATATCATTAAGCCATGGAGTAGAAATTGTTTTAGGGGGCACATTTTGCCTACCTGAAAAGAAACGATTTATGTCATCTTCAGGAGTTATAAAAAATATTGATGGTTTGAGACTAAAAATTGTGAACTTTGAAACAGTAAAAATCAACAAAACTGTTGTAAATGTAGGTTAGTCTATCCAAAATAACTGAGAATGTAAAAAACAAATGGAATGTAGACTTCCTGTTGAATAAAAAAGGAAAATGGTAGTGAATGGCATCGAGAAACCTACTCAAATGAGGATACTAAGGTGCAATTCCAAAACTGTTTTCGCTGAAAAACTTGAATTTGGTTTCACTATTTATTTACTTTAAAAGGGACAGAGACTACTACTTTTCAATTAAAAAAAAAAACTTTTTAATGCCAGAAATGAAGGAACAAATCCAAGCTTTTAATTTTAGCCCTTATGACAGTGAGCGAACAGAAGGTCTCTATTTAGACCACTACTGACTCTCACCTCACAGCAAGAGGTTCTCCGGTTCGATCCTCAGCTGGAGTGCCTTCTGTGCGGAGTCTGCATGTCCTCCCTCTGGTCATGTGGGTTTCCTCCGGGTGCTCCAGTTTCCTCCCACATCCCAAAGATATGCTATAGGTGGACTGGACACTCTAAATTGACCCTAGGCGTGCGTGTGTTTGCCTTCCGTGGAAGGTTGGGTGCCGGGCTGGCAACTCGACACCGCAAAACTCCACTGCCAACCATGACCGGACAGGTGATCCGCTGTGGCGACCCCTAACTGGGAAAAGACAAAAGAAGAAGACTGACTCTGTTCTAAACAACAGGGGTAACGATATTAGTAATGACTAAGAATGATGATGCACAATCTGCTGAAACTGGTTTAGATGCTTTTTCTGGTATATGTGGAACTGTTTAATTTGTGAAGGTATAACATATCCTGGACTACTGGGGATATGAATACTCAGAAGGCAAGGCACAGAGGGGAGCCTATGCAACATAGAAAAGAGGGACAGCAGTCACAATGGGTGCAACTTGAATAGCTGCAAATAAAAGTAACTCTAGTATACTTTGGTATTACAGATCAATAAAACAAGGCTCAGAAACAGATTCATTACTTAGCTCCTCCCTCAGCTGTGAAAAAGACTCTCCCTGCTGATAAAGCAATGTGATACCCTATCTTCCATCAAATGAGACCTGGACAATGGGAGATTGGCAAAATGGTTAAGCTGTTCACCTTACAGACACAAGGTACAGAGTTTGATTCTCACATGGCCTAATTGGCTAGGCTTAATATGGCCCATGAGGGCAGTTAGCCTAGTATTAATCAATGAACCTATGAATGGGTTTTTCATAAATTCACAGTGGGCTTGAATATCCTAATTCTCATTGAGATGGAAAGTACAGTATAGTCAGTGGTGGAAACCAGTAAGACATAATGGTGCTTTAGTCTTTCTGGTAGTTGAGGGCTTCTGACCATGTGATTTTCTTTGTTATGAACCTCTGAGGTCCTTTCAGCTGCTTGATTTGTCTGGTAATGCACACTTCAAAAGGGGTATTGTATTCTACAGCTGGTCCGATTAAGGCTGACAACAAGGGGACAATAACCTCTTTAGATCTGGATGATATTCCCTTGGTGATCAGCTGTAGACTTCCTGACAACTGTTGCTACATGATGATCAAAGGAAAAGGGATTATCAACCCAGGCTTCCAGTTCCCCAATGACATTTTCATTTAAGTGGGGTGGTTTTAAAATTCTACATTCTGTGGTGAGAGTTTGTCTGCCCAATGTGACAATATTGCATTTTTGCCATTTAATTTATGCCCATTTTCAAAACACCAGGCATTTATAAATTTAATTTTCTTCTGGAAGACTTCTATGTCAGAGGGGAACATGACAATGATTCCCAATTTGTAGTCAACTACAAACTTGGTTAGCCATTAGTCTCATGTTTCAGTCTGTAGGTCAGAGACATAGATACCACACAAAGGTGTCCCAGCACTGAGCCCTACAGGAAACCACTGGAAGTCTTCATGCTCTCTGACACTGCCCCGCCATTCGCACCATATGGGTTTTACCTTTTATCCACTTTGCTATTAATCCTTCCATGAAGGGATCTACTTGCAATGCATTTAGTTTATTAATTATGCTAACATTCATGATGGTGTCAAATGCCTTGGCTAGATCAAGGTAAGTTGCATGTATAAGGTGATGTTGTTATAACTAAATTTTGAGACTCTGTCAAAGAATTTGAGGAGATTTGTGGGCTTAAGAACTTTGAGTTCTGATATATTGGTTTCAAGGGGTTTAGAGTGTTTGAAAGAAAAATTACAGGTTTATGGTGTGAATTAATCAGACAGGGACTGGAGCTGTGCATGATAATGCTACATTTGTAAGTAGTAGATCAAGAAGCTTTTGTCTTCTAGTTGGGCTTGTAACAATCTGGTCTGCTGAATTTTTATTTATTAGGACTAAAACCTTCTCAGTATATCCTACATTGGAGATGTAGGTACTCTAGTTAATTGAAAGGTAATTAAAGTCTCCCAGGAAGATAGAGTTATAAAAAGTTCATCCGTGACATTTTGGAACCTAACATGAACATGTGGGGTCAAGGAAGGGGTCC
Source organism: Protopterus annectens (assembly GCF_019279795.1). Classification (NCBI taxonomy): domain Eukaryota; kingdom Metazoa; phylum Chordata; order Ceratodontiformes; family Protopteridae; genus Protopterus; species Protopterus annectens. The sequence goes on along the minus strand of NC_056731.1, from coordinate 763,045,004 downwards.
TGTAGCAGGTGATAAACTGACAGCAGATTTTGTTCAATAACATCAACTTGTTGTGGATCTCTAGAAATCTGCCTAGAGGTGATACAGTCTCTGACAAATATAGGTACAACATTCCAGTTGCAACTTGCAAGGCATGGCAAGCATTACAGTGTGGAAGGAGTGATTTCTGGGCATTTAAAACAGGTTTCAGTGATTACATTTATATGGATGCCTTACAAATGCAGGAGTGCCTCGAGGTCAGGCAGCTTGTTGTTTAAACTACTATCACTGAGCAGAACCACTTTAATTTCATCCAGTTTTGCTACTGATGCATTTGCTATGCTGGAATATTCATTAACTGCACTTTGCCTATAAAGGGTATAATGTGGGCAGCAAATATTTTAGCCAGTATGTAGAAGCCTTTGAATGAGAGATGCAGACTATCTTTTGCAAAGCATGTAGGAGTGTAAAGCATCGTGTTACATGCACACACATACTGGATTCCCCTAGAATAACACCAATTATTTAACCAATTGCTTAAGCCAATCATGTTTTCTTTTTCTTTGTACCTAGGCAGTATTAGTGGAGAATGGGAGAATATTCTCAGTATCAGGGTGTCTTGTCTGCATTTATAACATGCACAGAAAGCTCAAAATCTCTCTCTCTCCATCTTCCTCAGGATTTTTTGCCCTAATCATTCATCCTCACATGCACAACTACCCTGTCAGAGTTATATCTGTATAGTGTAAAGGTCGTTCAGATGTTTAAAATCTTGGCACCTTAAAGAAAACTCACTGTCACCCAGACTTTTGTCTAGTTTAGTTGGTGAGGAATTTGTGTATCTCAATATGGAATGACTGATCATTAAAACATTTTTGTTTGTGGAGGGGTCTGGTGTACTGGAATTGAGAACTTTGTCACACAGTGACCCTTTGTTAAAAGAGTAGTTATTTGCTGAGATGTCCGATTTTAATTTTTGCTGAGACAGTCCATGTGGGTCTAGATGGTTATGTAAAGATTTCTTTATGGTGTCAGAATATAACATTACATTATGTGTCAGGGTTGGGTACTTGGTGTCTGATGTGTTAGTGCGATGCTCACAGTCTATGTTTTTTTTTTTAGACAGAGGCCTGCCTGTCACAAATATTTGCACCTCTCTCAACCAATTATTTCTGTTTAGTTAGGGTTTATTATCTCTGAACATAAAGCAGTTGCTACACTGTTTTAGGACATCTAAATACTATGATGCTAACATCAGAGAGAAAACATGTACACTGACCTTCCATACTAACGAGTGCAAAGTAAAACTGGGCTTATTTACAGAGAGCTGCAGAAAAAGAGATTGATGGTCAAGTAAAAAATATTTTTACTAATTAAGGGGTAGATGGCACAGTTACATATGTATGTATGTCTAATTAAATACGTAATTTGGGTACATATGCATATGTGATAAGCACAGCTATGGTAACTTGCAGAACTCTAGTGTTAAGCTATCTACAGCAGATGTGGATTATGGATTACATACAATACAGCACTACTACAGGCTGCTATGACCTACTTTTAAGGTGATAGCTGGATGTCTCTGCAAGTCATGCAGCTATGTTTAGCCTGCTGCACCTATATGTACCCAAGTCCCTAATTAACAATCACATATCTCTCGGATATACCTCATTATGAGAAACCTTACTCATTTGGGATCTTAAAAAGTTCATGTTCCTCAAAAGTCTCACATTGAAAGGGTCCGTCACACATTCAGTGTTAGCCATTTTTAACGGATATCCATGGTAAATAGAACTGAATCACATTATATCATTAATAGAATTATTCTGTAATTAATACCACATTTCAACCACCGTATGATGAGCTTAGTTCAATTTGCTAGTAAATGTACAACATTTTGCCCATTTATTCTAGATTATGAGAGGTGATGCTCCTTTTGGAGATTGAAGGTTGAGAGCCAGGACTGATCCTGGTGAGGTGTGTTATGTGAAGTTAAAACTGCCTGCGTCTATGGACTGCACTAAACTGCTGTTCCAAACAATAAACGGGGAAAAACCCAACCAATGAAAATGTGGCACGAGGGTAACTACTGTACTACAAGCTCTACATCTTGCAAAACTATCAGTTTTCTTTGACTTTGAAAAGTGACTAAAACAGAACACAAAAATACAGCAACCCTGATTAATCAACTTCTTACGCTTAAGGAATGACAGCAGAACTGAAACACTAAGAGACGTGCCCTACGTAATCCGTACACTGTGCGAGCTGCCACTATAATTTATCGCCAGTTTTAAAAGAAAAGACCAAGTCAACACAGTCTACACACCACGTAAAGCACAGATACAGAAACTATAACATCAGTTGACCATCACGTAAACGTTTGGACTAAAAAAAAAGCATGGAATACAAATTAAGAGAAGCAAATCGGTCAGTGTGTTATTACACACACACACGATATGACATGCATCCAACCCCCCCCCCCCCCCTTTTTTCGAAGGGGAACAGCAGGACCTCAAACTTCTTAAGTTAACACGCGCTACAAACTTAAGACTTGGTGTTTCATGGAGTGTGGGGGTATAACTACCTGCTGAGTTCCTACTTTCTTTTTCTTGTTTACTCCTCCAGAAGCGCCATTTGTGGGGCTTGCTGGCCTTTTCTTATTACGAACAACAGTTAGCGGCACTGCTGGTTTGGTAGACGACCCTGGCGCACTCACAGTCACTGGCACTAGCGCTTGTAACTGCACATTAGACTCCATTTTTTACTGCATTGGTTATTTTAACTATTACTAACAGTCACATTTCTACCGGGAACTAACAATTTAATCTAATCAGTACATCGGACGTCTTTTACGATCGCAAAATGTTCTTCTTCCGCTTTAGAAAGCGTACAGAGTAAAGGGAACGTCTGACTTTTTTGTGCTTGTTTTTCTGCTTTTGCGTGGATGCCCCCCGTGTAGATTTTTGTCTTTTTTTTGTCTGTTGCATTTGACGAATTCTGACAAATCGGTGAGAAGTGAAGTCCATAAGTAGTGACAGACGGTTGAACTTCAAACTTCACAGCCTTCAGCAACTTTATCCTAACGCAAAACATGTTATTCTATCAACTTTCTAGGTTTTGTATAAGGAATATTTAAAATCTCCCCATGATTTCGGGCCTTTCTTCTATTATGCTGGCTTTTTTTCTGAGTAGTTGCACAAAGAAGTTCGTTCTTTGCTACAAGTACTTAGCATCTTTGCCTGTGAAGGCTGAGGGTGTCTGTATGAAATTTGCCCAATTAAGGCTTAAATGAAATTTGCCCAATTAAGGCTTAAAAAGAAGTTATGTCTTAATAACCTTCCATCTGTGTTGTAGAGCTTTGTTCATTCATTACTGTTAGGACTTCGGTTCCGGGCGGCCTTTCCAAGCTCGCACCAGCCAAAAATTCTCAGCTAAGACCTACCCATAATGCCCCTCTCCTAGTTACCCCAGATCGAGTTTGCCTGACCCTATATAATAGACGTAGTAATAGAAAAATAGTAGAAGGCTCTGTCTAAGCAAATACCCTAACCAGGAGTTTGTAAAGTCCACCAGGAGTCCAGGCAGGGGGAAGGAGGGCAGGAAGTAATGAATGAACAAAGATCTAAAACACAGATGGAATGTTATGGTAAGACATAACTTCTTTATCTGATGTTGTAAATCTTTGTTCATTAATTATTATTAGGACCGAGTCCCCAGCTACTTGAGTCCTGGGTGACCCTAAGGAAGGATATTCCTGAACACCATAGAACCAAAAAAATGCTCATCCCCTGGAGGCCAAATCCAATTTGTAATGAGAGATAAAGGTATGAGGGCTTGCCCAAGTGGCTGCTGCATAGATATCATCCATAGAGGCTCTGGAATGAAATGCTACAGAAGTAGCTATAGATCTGGTAGAATGAGCCTTTATTCTGGAAGGTAAGGATAGCTTATTCTGTTGGTAGATAAAGGTAATGACGTTTCTAAGCCAGGGGGATAAAGTCACTTTGGAAACAGGTTTACCCAATCTGGGTCCTGCAAAGGCCACAAGCAGTCTCTTTTCCTGAAAAATTTAGACCTGTCCAAATAACAATGAAGCTGCCGATGCACATCAAGGGTGTACAAAAGGTACTCTCCTCTATTAGAATGCTGAGGGAAGAAAACTGGCAGGTCAATAGATTGGCTAATGGAAAATCCAGAAATGACCTTGGGCAAGAAAGAAGGGTCAGTACGAAGAGACACCCTATGCATGTGGAAGATCAAGTAAGGTCTCTTGAATCTCAAGGCCTGCAGCTCAGATACTCTTTTCAGTGAGGTAAGTGCTACTAGAAGTAAGGTTTTCTATGACAAAAATTTTAACTCACATGAATCAAAGGGCTTGAAAGGAGGACCTGTGAGAGATTGAAGTACCAAAGTCAAGTCCCAGGGTTCTAAGGGAGGCTTGACCAGAGGTTTAACTTGTAATACTCCTTTCAGAAATGGCTTGCATAGGCGGTGTGACATAATCGAAGAATTATCATTGTACAGTGATCGTCGATGCTGAGGCTTCTGCATGTAAAAGAGTAGTCAAGTATTGTAGGATCTTTTGAATAGGCATAGAGAAAGGGTCTAAGTTCTGATATTTGGCCCAAATAGAGAACCTAGTCCATTAACTAGAATAAACTTTCCTGGTGGAAGGTTTGTGTGAAGCCAGAAGAATTTCACGAACAATAGATGGGATGTCAGGCAGCCTGGCAATCATTGGAAGTGGAGGAACCAAGCTGTAAGCTTGAGACTGTGGAGGTTCGGATGAATCAGTCCCTGAGGATGAGATAACAGGTCTTTATAATGATCCAGATCCACAGGCTGTGAATTAGATGAGGCCATAGAAACGGGAACCAGACTTGACGGGACCAGTAAGGGGCAATGAGGATCACTTTGCTTCTCAACGTCTGAGCTTTCTGGATAAATTTTGGAATGAGGGGAAACGGGAAAGGCATACAGAAGACCCAGGGGCCAATCATGCATTAGGTCATCCCTCGGGGATTCCCCCTGAGGAGGGATCAGGGCAAAGTAGCTTCTGCATTTGTAGTTTAGGGGGGAAGCAAATAGATTGCAGCAAGGCTTGCCCCAGCGTTGGAAGATCCGATCCACTGTTACAGTTGAGGGACCACTCGTGAGGCATCAGGATGTTCCTGCTCAGATTGTCCACAATAAGGTTGGAACTCCCGGGAATGTGCGTTGCAATAAGAAAGCGGTTGGAAGTTATCGCCTAGTGCTAAATCCTCATGGCTTCCCAACACAGGGGGGTAAGACCTGGTTCCACCTTGCTTGTTGATATACCAGGCAACTGACATGTTGTCTGACTGAATTGCAGTGGTCCCAGAGGGTAGGGATGCATGAAACACTTGCAATGCTAAGAGAACTGCCCTCAGTTCCAGGACATTTATGTGAATATTGGCCTCCATGGGGGACCAGGAGCCTTGGACCGTCTTTCCCTGGAAATGCCCCTCCCACCCTAACAGGGAAGTGTCCATGGTCACCATAGCCATGGGCTGGGGAAGACAGAACAGTCGACACCAAAGATTCGTTTGTGGCTTCATCCACCATAGCATTTCTTCCTTGCAACGGTTTGTAAGACGTATCATGTGGTCGAGTGGGTGAGTTAGAAACGACCATTGTGCGGAAAGGAGCCACTGCAGGATTCTCATGTGCAGCCTCGCCAATGGCACTAATGTAATGGCAGCCACCATAGAGCCTAAGAGTTGCAATACAAGATGTGCTGGTACATAGGTCTGAAGAAGAAGGTCTTGGATTTGGTGTCTTATTTTCGAAAGCCTGTGAGGGGGGAGAGAAGCTTGACAGGATGTTGTCGAAGACCGCTTCAATAAATCCCAGTGTCTTCATTGGGGACATTTGAGATTTGTCCTTGTTGATTGTAATCCCCAAGCAGAGAGCGAGACCTTGAGTGTAAAAGAGGCTGCGGACTAGGAGATTCCTGGTCGGAGCATTAAGGAACCAATCGTCTAGATACGGAAACATCTGGAATCCTTGTAATCGAAGATGAGCTACCACAATTGCCATACATTTGGTGAACACTCGAGGCTGTCGAAAGACTGAATGGCAGTGCCCTGAACTGGTAGTGATTGGCTCCCAGCCAGAAGCGGAGAAACCTCCAGGAGCGATGATCCATCTTTATGTGGTAGTAAGCATCCTGGAGGTCTATAGAGCACATCCAGTTGTCCCTCTCAAGGAAGGGAAGAATGGACTGTACCATGACCATCTGGAATTTTTGAAGTTTGATAAATTTGTTCAATAGGCTGAGATCCAGGATTGGTCTCCAGCCCCCTGTCTTTTTTGGCACTAAAAAGAACCTCAAGTAAAACCCGGATCATCTCTGGTCTGGTGGGATTGGTTAGATGACTCTTTTTCGTAGCAGCTTTTCTATTTCTAAGGCTGCTAATTCTCTCTGATTAGGTGGTACATTGGGGATTCATTTGACGGGTCTGGGAATTAAATCAAATAATATTTGATACCCTCTGGATATTATTCTCTGCACCCAAACATCGGTAGAAATAAGATGCTAGGCTGATGGGTGCAGAGAAAAACGACCCCCGACTGCTTCCAGAGGAAAGCAATCAGGCTGCTACTCAGGAGCGCTGGTAGGGTCTGCTGAAGAAAGAATCTCTAGTGCCCTGGTTATGTGGACACCCTCTACCCCAAAAGGGGCGTCTTCCATATGAGTTGCCCCTCTTCCCCGAGGGAATTGTTCACCACGAGTGTCACGAAAAGATCCTTGGGATTTCTTGAACCACATTTTTCCTCCCTTCTGGTTCCTGGAGTAGGACCTCTGGGGGTTGGAAAAGAATATACCCACAGCAGACAAGGTTCTTCCGTCTTTCTCACTAAGTGCAAGTGTGTCTCGTACTTTGGGTCCAAAAAGTGCAGATTTGTCAACAGGTGCATTAACGTAGGAAGATTTAAAGGGGTCTGCGAAGTCACACAACCGCATCCAAGCATTACATCTCATGACAATGCCTGATGCGGCAGCTCGAGCTGCCCTCTCGGTGGTGTGAGATATCAAATGCATTGAGGAGTTTGAGATGGATTCAAGGGTAGCTAGCTGCGAGGCGACAGTGTCACGCACCTCATCAGGCAGTACCCCCACCAAATAGGAGGACATTTTGAAAATTGGGTCTCTTTGGAGGCGAGTAAAGTGTACATTTTCTTCTTAGCTTTGAGAGAGATGGCTAGCACGTCTGATTAGGAACGCGGCAAACAAGATCTGGAGTAACTAGGAGAGGGGCATTATGGGTAGGTCTTAGCTGAGAATTTTTGGCTGGAGCGAGCTTGGAAACAGCCGTATTGGTTCCGAGGATGGAACCGAAGTCCTAATAGTAATTAATGAACAAAGATTTACAAGACCACATCGATGTGTACGTTTTTGCGTGTTAGTGTTAAGTGCTAAGCATAAGGAGTAGGAAAAGGGAGGAGGAAGAAGTTTCCTTGGATTAAAAGTGCAGTTTATTTTTTTATTTTTCCGTGCCTGCGTTTGCGCTCGGGCATGGCAAAGACAGCTGAACCTATATTTTCATTTTCTGCAAAATTTACTTGTGGACAAGTGGTGCCCATCAAGTAAAATCCACCCATTGTTCTCCTTTTGAGCTATCTAATCAGGGCAGCGCATGCCCACCTCTGGAGATGCTGAAGTGTAGGATGCATTTGTTTACCGGGGTAGAGCACTGAATGCAGCAAGCAATGAGTAAAATGTATTTAAAGTAACAGGAAAAAGCTATGTTATATGGGTCAGAGGCAGTGTCATTGACAAAAAGGCAGGAGTCAGAGCTGGACGTGGCAGAGTTAAAGATTTTAAGATTTTCACTGGGTGTGACAAGGGTGGACAGGATTAGGAATAAGTATATTAGAGGGTTAGCCCAGGTTGGAAGGTTTGGAGACAAAGCCAGAGAGGCAAGATTACGTTGGTTTGGGCATGTGCTGAGGAGGGATGTAGAGCATATTGGGAAAAAGATGCTAAGGATGAAGCTGCCAGGTAACAGGAAAAGAGGAAGATCTAAGATAAGGTTTACGGATGTGGTGAGAGAGGACATGCAGGTGGTTGGTGTGACAGAGCAAGATGCAGAGGACAGGAAGAAATGGAAACATGATCCGCTGTGGTGACCCCTAATGGGAGCAGCCGAAAGAAGAAGAAGAACAGGAAAAAACAGTCTAGTTGTATTATTATCTGCACAGTGACAATGAGGGCAATGTATTTTTGTATTTGTACATATTGAACAGTAGTAAGATGGTAGGAGTTGTTATGAGAGGGGAAAACAAGAAAGAAAAGCTGGGTGTGCCTGTGTTTTTTGCATGTAAGTAAATAGGTTATCTGTGGTGAAGTAACAAACCCCATGCAAGGCCTCCTTATTAATTATACTTTGCACATATCCATTAAGAATGTCAAGTATACACCCCTTAAGTAGTGTTTAAAATAAATATTCTATTTATGTACAGTGAATATAGAAAGTGTACACACCCCTATTAAAATGCCAGGTTTTCATGATATAAAAAATGAGACCACAGTAAATCATTTCAAAACTTTTCCCACCTTTAATGTGACCTATAACATATACAATTCAATTGAAAAACAATTTTTTTAGGGGAAAAATGTAAAAAAAATAAAAAAACGTACAATAAGCTGGTTGCATAAGTGTGCACACCCTACTTTGTTGAAGCACCTTTTAATTTATTTACAGCATTCAGTCTTCTTGGGTAGGATTCTGTCAGCATGGCACATCTTGACATGGGAATATTTTCCCACTCTTCCTTGCAAAAGAGGTCCAAATCTGTCAGATTGCGAGGGCGTCTCTTGTACACAGCCCTCTTCAGGTTACCTCACAGATTTTTTATTGGATTTAGGTCTGGGGTCTGGCTGCGCCATTCCAAAACTTTAATTTTCTTCTGCTGAAGCCATTCTTTTGTTGATTTGGATGTATGCTGGGGTGTTGAAGGTAAAATTCATCTTCAGCATTCTAACAGAAGCCTGAAGGTTTTGAGCCAAAAGTGATTGGTATTTGGAACTATTCATAATTCCCTCCACCTTGACTAAAACCTCAGTTCCAGCTGAAGAAAAGCAACCCCAAAGCATGATACTGCCACCACCATGCTTCACAGTGTGGATGGTGTTCTTTTGGATGGTGTTCTTTTGGTGATGTAAAGTGTTGTTTTTGCTCCAAATATACCTTTTGGGATTGTGGCCAAAAGGTTTATCCTTGGTCTCATCAGACCATAATGCATTTTCCCACATGTTTTTGGGAGACTTGATGTATTGTTTTGCAAATTTTAGCTGGGCCTGGATTTTTTTTGTGTAAGAAAAGGCTTCCATCTTGCAACCCTACCCCATAGTCCAGACATATGGAGAATACGGGATATTGTTTTCACATGTAGTACACAACCAGTATTTGCCAGAAATTGCTGCACCTCCTTCAGTGTTGCTGTAGGTTTCTTGGCAGCCTCTCTGACCAGTTTTTGTCTCCTCTTTTCATCCATTTTGGAGGGACATCCAGTTCTTTGCAACACCACTGTTGTCCCATATTTTCTCCACTTTTTGTTGACTGTCTTCACTGTGTTCCATGGTATATCCAATGCTGTGGAAATTTTTTTTGTACCCTTCTTCTGACTGATACCTTTCAACATTGAGATCCCTTTGATGCTTTCTAAGCTCTCTGCGAACTATGGCTTTTTCTGTAGCAGGCAACTGAGTAAATGTCAGGAAAATCATATTAGGACAGCTGAACTTTATTTGGGGTTAATCGGAGTCTCTATAATTGATGGCAGGTGTGTACCCAAGAAGACTGAATGCTGTAATTAAATCAAAAGGTACTTCAACAAAGTATTAGTTTAAGGGTGTGCACACTTATGCAACCAGCTTATTGTATGTTTTTTATATTTTTCCCCCCTAACAGGTTTGTTTGATTTTTCAATTGAACTGTGAAGGTTATATGTCACATTAGAGGTGGGAAAAGTTTTGAAATTATTTATTGTGGTCTCATTTTTTATATCACAAAAACCTGGCATTTTAACAGAGGTGTGTACTGTACACTTTTCATATCCACTGTATGTAGTATATCAGCATGTAATGAAATTAAGTTGTGCGCTGGCCAGTATTACAAAACCAAAATTGTGCACTTATCATTTGTATGCCATCTTCTTGGTATTGTGAGTACATATCACACCTGCAACTTAATTACTGCATCACTATAAAATTAAAAAAAAAAAAAAAAAAACTTTTTTTTTCTATTTGTACTCAAAAGTGCAGCTCAGCATAAATTGATCTCCTCTTGATGGGTGTTGTCCTATGGATTAGATGATAAACTGAGGTCCAATCTGCATGAGTTGGTGGTAGTTCCGGTGAATCTAAAACATCCCATGGCAGCTATCCAGTAAAGTAGGGGTCCTTTATTATACAACTGTATGCAGTTTACATATTTACAAAAACACTAATTTACATTCATCCATCACTAACAAAATTTTATATTTGTACAGACCCCCACTCCTTTTTCCATAAACACCAGTTGATTTTTCGTATTAAGTTTGGTAATATCCAATTGAACATAATCTCATTCAGTTTTTCACTCCATATAATACATATAATACAAAACAGTTTTCTGTCCAAATTACTAACATATTCCGTACTAAGTTTTCCATAAAATCCATATTAAATTGTATCCCTATATGTCTGATTTTAATCTCATAATTCTTTCACAGTGTTCTTTTCTATTATTTTCTCCCTAACATTTTAACCCCTTTTACATATTAAAAAAACATGTCCTGCCATTCTAAATCACCTCAGAAATAACGTGTCCTTTCATCTATTTTTTAATGGTGTATTTCCTTTTATTGGCAACCTGTTAATTTGTAAGTCCCATAAAAAATCTTGACATACATCATTATCCATACACCATTTGTTTCTTTATTTTATGGATTTAATTTTCTCTTCTGTTATATGTCCCCATGGGTTCACACAGTAATTTTGCACCATTATATTTCTATACCATATTTTCCAATTTTCTATCTCCTGTATAATTTCCATATTTTAATTTGGTCTTGATACATCTTTATTTCTTAAATTCTCCATCTTCTCTCCCTTTTATTCAGTTTTATAAATTTCCATTCCCTTTCATATTTTTCTTTATTCTTACTACCAGCTTATTTTCTTTTCCACTTATCCATTTTAGCACCTTGTATAGATTCAACAAAGCCCCATGTAATATTGGGTTCAATTATCCCAAACCACCATCCTCCTTATTCATATATAACTCTCCTCTTTTAACTGAGTTTAACCTAGTTCCCCATATGAATCTAAAGAGAATTTTGAGAAATTACTTCTCCAAGTCTGTTGGTATCATATATACACTAGCTATGTATGATATTTTCCCATCGATATTGTGTTAAATGTACTTTCTTAAAAGTCAATGTATATGTGTTCTGCATAACACCATGTCCCTTTAATTCTCTCAACATTTTCTCCCATTGTTCATTTAATATAAAGTATTCAACAAAGCTATTCCTAATAGTGATATATTTTTCCTTTCCAAATTGTATTCCTCCCAACTGTTCATCTCCCAAACCTTTACATTTTCCTATTCATTTTTAATCTGACTTCTTGCAACTTTTTATGCACATATATAATAACCTCTTTCATTTCATCTCTGTTTTAGCCATTAATGTTATATCATTAACCTAATACATGATAATTGGATATTAAACACTGACTTTCTGTACATATTTACTTTTTACATTTTTTCATGTATCACTTTTATTACACAATTCATGATCATTGCAAACCCAATACTACTCATTGGACATCCTTGTTTTAAACCTCTATTCATTCAGTTTCGTAAATTAGAAAACCATTTCTGGGATTCTAATTTTAGTAATTTTATACACTGACTCACATCCTTTTTTATTTGTATACTACAATTATATTCTTCCATTATTTGCCATAAAGTTTCATGTTCGTCTGAATCAAATGCTTTATTTATATCAGTCACTATTAATGTTGCTTCTTTTTGTTCTTTTTTGATATCACACAATATTTCTCCTAATTATCATTAATAATTCTTGGCTTCCTTTTCCTTTAATCCCATAAATGCCTTCTTCCATTACTTAATTCAATTTATGTTCTAATCTTTTTTGTATTATTTTCATAAATAATTTATAATCCATATTGTTCAAAATTACTGGTCTCCAATATTTAATTTCATTTTTCTCCCCTTTTTTTCTATATAAATCTCATACCCCTACAGATTTCTGTATAACATATACCATCATTTCATTAAATACTTTTACCAACATTTCTCTTTGCCAATGAATTATATTCTTATACATTAAATATGCTATACCATCTGGTCCGGCTGCTGAATTTATATTTGTTTCTTTCATTGCCTTCTCTAAATCCATAATTCTAATTTGATTTTCATATTCTTTATTCATTTCTTATGTAAACTGCTGCATCCTTCAATTATTTTTTTCTTTATATGTCTTTATTTTTACCACCTTTTTAACATACTGTACTACAATACTCGTAATATTCCTTTGTTCTCTTTCAACTTCTACATCTTTATTTTTAATTTCTCTTTATGCCACTATCTTCCTTCACTTTTTTACTCAAATATGGCACTCTTTCTTATTGATTCTTTTGATATATCTCTTTATGTTTTCTGAAATATTCACTTTCATTTCTTTCTAGGTTGTATAAAACAGACTTTTGTGTTTCTGTATATTCCATTTTATCTGTCTGTATTTTTCTAATTTTCCAAATTTCTCTTTAAATACTATTCACCATTCTGACACATTATTATAGAAATCCCTCAAATGATCTTTCCATAACTTTATATCTTTTCTACCTTTCTCATTCCACTCCTTTTAATTAATTCTGTTTATTCCTTTCCCAATTTTTATATGCTCTTTATTCTCTTCTGTGTCTATCCACACAGCCAAATGATCCAAAAAGCCTGTTTCTACTGCATCTTTTATCACCATTCTTATAGTTTTAGATATCAAAAAATAATCTGTTTTCAACTCTCCTGTTCTACATGTGCTTTTATTCAAGTTACATAACTATAAATTCCCACATTTTATTATTTCCTCTTATTTTCTTATCTGATTTCCCTTTTTGCTTTTTATGTCTCACGTCACAATTAAAATCTCCTGTTATTATGTCCATATGTACTATAATAGTTCAAAGTTCAGCATTTCTTGAAATAAATTCTCTTATTTTTTATATATCACATAAGCATATATTGCTATAAGTTTGTAAACTTCCCCTTCCCACCTAAAATCAACTACCATTAATCTTTTTAATTTAACTAAAATATAATCCAAAATATTTATTCCCATCCTATATAATACAGCAATCCTGGAACATGTTTCTCTACCCAAATTCCATATTTCACCTCCTATCCATAAAGTCTCTGTTCTCTTTCTTCTTTATTTAAACTCCTAACATCTTCTAATACTACTAAGTCTTCCTCACATATATTACACCATTCTAACACCTCAATCCTTCTTAATACCTTCTTTATACTGTTAATTTTTTGTTGTGTCTTTCGGCCTCCCTTCTCCTTAATTTGCAATGAATTATTTATGTATCCATTTCCTTTCTTTTTTACTTTTAAACCTACATCCTGAAATTTTATTTTTCCCTGTCTTTAACCCTTTTTCCAATAAAACATTTCATTGTAACCATTTTCCAGTCTATATCTTCTCCATCACTAAATCCTGAATCCACTTTCCCACTCCCCTTCCCATTTTTGTTTATTACATTTTCTTCTTGATTTATATCATTACACTCCCTTTTATCTTTTTGTTGTTCATGTTGTTGCATTTGCTGTTTGTTATGTACCTAATCTCTACTCTGTCCTTCTGTATTGGATTCTGACATTTTTTGCTTTCTCACAATCCATCCTTAAATGCCCTGTTTGTTTGCATTTATAACATTTCTTTTCACATTTTCTAGCATTATGACCAGTCTTCCCACATAAATAACATTTCTTCTTATCACAGTTACTTACAGAATGTCCCTGCCTCCCACAAAAAAAAAATGTTTTTAGTTATCTGCAATACTGAACAACAGCTCTGTGACCTTCAACATTAATCATACTAGGCATGTGTGCAATTTTTCCATTTTCAAAATCACATTACAGTCCCATGCCCCTATCCAAAGTCCTCTATTATCAAAGTACTTTAGAAATATATTTCACTGCTTTGCAAAAGTTCTTTAGTAAATATTTTCTAACAGTTCCTCTTTCAGTTTCTGCCCAAAATTGTATATTATGTTTTGTGTGTTTCACAAAAAAAAGTCTTTACAACATATTTATCCCATGAATACATTTCTTTTCTTTTTTCTTATTCTCCTAAAAAAGTTTCTAATACTGTAGGAGTCTCAAAGAAAATGTTGCAAAAAGTCTCTATTTAAATCAAAATAAAATCACTTACCGCTTGTGCCTTGATTCCTAAAGGCTAAGCTTACTAAGATTTAGTAACAGCAATACACCAAGACAAGTCCATGTACCATGTCAAGGTAAGCGGACCCACAGTAGTTCACTCCTGCTAGACATTATGCACACCAGAGCTCAATTGTAGCCTGCTTCTACATTGACTACTGGGTGGAGCTGTTTGGTCCTCTGATTTTGGTTTTCTTACAATAAGAACTTAAACAATTCACAGAAAGCAGCCCCCTTCCAGTCTCTCTCTGGAAACCACCCAAAAGAAGGTTGCAAAATAAACCTACTACTTAAAACACATCAACCTAAACCATTCATAACAGGCAGCTACTGCTCTACTGTAAGTCACAAACACAATATACATGCTACAGCAAAACCTTATGGATACATTGTCTTATCAACTATCTAAAGTATCCATTTGTAACTAGATGGATGTCAGCTGATCAGGCACAACATTGGCTTGTACTCAGTGCCATTTACATTGTGCACCATGGCCTTGACAGGCCAAAACTCACTAATCAAAAGCACTCCTCAAGACAACAGACTTGTGTAACAATTTTATTTGCTATCATGCATGCTCTGAAAGATATGAAGTCAGAAACTGAAATGACATATATATTTTATTGACTATAGTACTAAGCAGTTTGCAGGAAAGCTGAATATATTATGCAGAGCAGACTAAAATATGATGCAAAATCAAGTGAAGTCAGAAGAATTTGAGAGCCATAAATCCAAATCTTGCTCTCATGTTCTGCTCTGATTTAATCATGGTCAGTATCATGTTTTTTTCTCACATTGCAATTATTTATTTATATGTCCATGTGTGAATGTGTCTGTGTATAAAGCTTTGTGTGTGTGTTTTATATATATATATATATATATATATATATATATATATATATATATATATATATATACAGACATACATACACACATATCATATCTCTCTCTCTCTCTCTCTATACATATATATATATATATATATAGATATCTATTTCTTGTTCTCTCTCTATATATATATGTATATATATATATATATATATATGTATATATATATATATATATATATATATATATATATATGTGTGTGTATGTATATGTATATATATATATATATATATATATATATATATATATATATATATAAAAAAATCCTCTTACTGCAGGAATCAAGCACAAAACAAAAAAACAGCCCTAAAGCAGAATCAAATTTTAAATGTTTAGGCTATATATATTTAGTGAGGTGTGAGAGCAATATGAGACATTTGAGAGCTGTCTGCATTTCCTTTCTGTCTTTCTACTCTACATAAAACCAAACAAGCAGAGGAAGGAAATTCAGTATCTGAATTGGGAGGGGATGCATAGGCTACCTGGCTGCTTGCATTGTTGCCACTCTTTCCGATTGCCTCAGAGTAGCAGAGAATAAAAAAATACACTGCAACTGCTTTCACTATAGTTCACGTCATCTCCTGTCCCTCCTCCTACTGTTTAGCTCTCCACAAAAAAGAAATTATCTGAGATGCATGAGATGAGCAGCAGTAGTACCAGCAGTAGTACCAGCAGTAAAACCCTTAGTTATATCCAATTTGTCATATATTTTATTATTTTATTTATTTTACATTTGTTTACCGGGATAGTCCGACTGGATACATGTCCATTTTCAGAGGAGGCCCTGGGAGAAAAGCTCCACAAAGACAAACTTACATAGATTACACAGAAGTTAGCAAACAATTATATACAATGGGTTAGTAGTGTTCCCTAGTAGGGACTCACAATTGTCATGGACAGACAATTAAAAGTAAGAAACATCAGATTGGAAGCAAAGCTTGGTGATGTAGTTATAAGTTATGATAACTGCAGAATATGATTTTAGTTTATAACTTAATCAGGGTTGGTACATGGGCATAGCCAATTCACTTTGAGATACTGTTTGAGGTTTTTTTTGAAGAGACTTTTGGAGGATTGTAGGGTTATATAGTTTGGCAATGAATTCCAGGTTTTGCCAATGAAGTTGGCAAACAGGGATTCACCAGCAGAGTTATTAGCTTTGTGGGTTTGGACCAGTAGTTTATCGGCTGATCGTAGGAATCTTAGAGTGCTATATGGCTTAATAATATTTTTAAGTGAGGGGGTATCCTTAGGGTGGTACAAAATTTTGTGCACCATTAAGAGTTGATTAGATTGAATTAAGCTGGGCAGTTCTAACCACTCTAGTTGTTTAAGGTTCTGGCAGTGGTGGGTTCTATAAGTGGAGCCAGTGGCGAATCTGGCAATATGATTGTAGCTATGGGACAGCTTACCTAGTTCAGATTTGTTGAGGTTTGAGAGTACAGGCGAGGCATATAAGAGAGTAGAGAGTAGGTGTGATCGGGCGATTGTAGTCCTAGCCAGTGGGGTTAAAAATGTCTTGTTTCTATACAGTGATCCAAGCTTCTTATTGATGGTCTGTATGGTTTTGTTGACCTGTAGTTCAAATTTGAGATTATTGTCTATGATAACCCCTAGCAGTTTGGTGTGATTATCTGGGGAAATAGTGGTACCATTGTTAGATGTGACAGAGAATGAAAGTGTGGTGGATCTACTAGTGGGAGAGAAGAGTATAAGTTTAGTTTTATTGGGTACAGAAGTAGGCATTGATTGGTGAGCCAGTTCTCGATAGTGTTAAATGTATTTTGGGTTAAAATTTGCAAGTCGGCTGGGGAGGTGGCTGAGCAGATGAGAGTGGAATCATCTGCGTATTGGATGCAGGTGGCTTTAGGGATAGCAATGTGGAGGTTGTTGATAAAAATAGAGAAGAGTAGTGGACCTAGTATGGACCCTTGAGGCACACCAAGTGTGAGAGGTAACTGGCTGGAGAGCTTGCCCTGCCATAGTACCGCCTGCTGTCTACCAGTCAGGTAGGACTGGAACCACTGGATAGCAGGCTTATTGAGGGAAATAGATTTTAGTGAAATAAGCCAAATTCCGGGTGATTATTAGGTAGATTAGGCATATGGTTTAAGTTAGAGGGGGTTAGTTGATTTGCTAGGGATTGGATTGTTTTAGTGAAAAAGTTATTAAAGGCGCTAGCTATTTTCTCTGGGGAGCTATGGGTGTAGTTAGCCGGGGTTGGGGTGGTGGAGTGAACTGGACAAAGTAGTTGATTTAAGCCTGCCCAGAACTTTTGAGGGTTGTTGTGGTGTTTTTGTAGGAGATTTTCGTAGAAACTTTTTTATCCAGTAAAATAGATTTTTTGTATCATTCCTGAGTTGACAATATTTTAGATGGTCAAGTGGGGCTTTGGTTGTTCTCCAGCTGGCCCAGGCTCTGTTTCTAGTTTTGATTTTTGCTTTGGTATGTTTTGTGAGCCATGGTGCTGTATTTGATCTAGTTTTTATTGTACGTGCTGGAGCATGGGAATCAAGGATACTTAGGAATTTAGTGTTAAAGTGATCTATGGCCTCCTCTAATGTTAGATTTTTTAGTTTTGACCAGTCAACTGCTTTTAATTCATTTTGGAATATAGCAGCATCAAAGTTTTTCCTGTTTCTAAATGTTTTATATTTGAGCTGGTGAGGGTTTCCTGCCTTATGTTTTATGATATATGTTAGACAATGGTCACTGAGGTCATCAGGGAGAGTACCAGCTGTGTACAGTTGGGGTTGGTTATTAACTAGGATCCAAGCTAGAATACTTTCCTTGTTGGTTGGTTTGTTTATCCTAGTGGGAGAGGTTATGGTCTGTTTAAACCCAGATAAGTTTATATGAGTGGGGGGGGGGTCGGAGGGGCAGGGGTGCCATTCGGTTTTAAAATCACCAAGAACTATAGTTTCTTGGGGATAGGTAGTGGATAACCAGTAAAGGAGATCTTCTAGGGTATTTAGATTGTTGCCTGGTGGAATTTATGCACAGACAATGTTCAAGTGTTTGTTTTGGTTAATCTGTACCTTGGTTATGAGGAGTTTCCCGTTATTGAATTGGGGAGGTTGAATGGTGTCTCTATTAATGGTTGGAGTATTGTTGTGAAGGACTGCTATCCCACCTCCTTTCCTTGTAGCATGGTCTAACAAGTGAATATTGTATCCTGGAGGTAGTATCTCATTTTCAGTAGTACTGGGTTTTAGCCAGGTTTCCGTAAGACACATAATGTATGGGGAGTGGGTTGCTAGGAGAGCATGTAGGTTGGGAATCTTATTGTTAATACTTCTAATATTTAGGTGAAATGCTAGAAGGGAACTAGTGGGTGTATTCATGGGTAGCTTGACTGTGGGGGTTGTGGTAGGGGAGTGGAGGGTATTGGGTGTGGGTGGGTCAGGGTTGGGATGAATGTCTCCATGTATTATAAGGTTATAGTGACCGGATATTCTGAGCTTTAGGAGTTTGTTTATAAGCTTTATATAGTCTTTGTCTTTAGGATTATGTTTTGTGGCTGTACAGGGGTGGTATATTATAGAGGGTAGTATATTCGGTGTGCAGGGGAAGGTAAAGTATTTGGTGTTATGTGTGAAGTTGTGGGTGTCTGTTTGACCATTTGGGTAGTGAATGCCATGGTCAAGTGTTTGTTCATAGGCAGTTAGATGGTAAAATAGAAACAGTATAGACATTTGGGTAATTTAGTGTTTTTTTCCTTGTTTGCATTTTGATAGGGGGCGAGCCAAATTTTATGGCTGACTGTGTTAACAGGGTGTGGAAGAATGAGAGAGAAGGAAATGGGTTAAGGGGGCAGGGTTGCTCAATGATGTGTGAGGTGCTAAGCAGGAGGGGAGTGGCAAGGGAGTGGCAAAGTCTGGTTTAAATTTAGCACTAGTGGGGGTGGGAGGAATTTGGGGGCAGGGAGAGGAGTGGAGCGAGCCGAGTGCAGAGAGGGCAAGCGGAGCGGAGCTAACACTGACTCTGAGAGTTACCTTGGGCTTTTGGTTTGGTTTGTGTGATTGTATGTAAGCAGTGTTGTTGGCTGTACTTTAATTTGTTTTATTCTTTTTTAATTGTACGCTAATTTTCAGGCTAATTTTAATTGGATTCTAGGGGTAAACTAGCAAATGTAGTCAATAAGGAGGGAGCAAAATTACTTTACCAAATTAAAAAGTAAATGCTTGGGACTGGAACACTGTGTGAGTGCAAGGTTGATTCAAAGTAGCGTAGCCCAATCTAGTGGCACTTGGCTAGATCCCTTCACTGTTGTTGTGCATACACCATTAAGCCTCAACAGTTTACAAAAACTAAATTGTAGTTCACCTATTACAATTGAAAAGCTGGAGGGAGTCAGGTTCTTACTTCCCAGAGGTTTTACTTAGTTAAGATAGCCAGCTTCAGTGGAGAAGGTAGAAATTGCTTTATGCAGTGAATAAGACCAAACAGTGCAACAAAACCAAAAAAGCAAAAGGATCGAACTGGTGGCAACTGGGAGTCAGCTGTAGAGAAAATACCTAAATGTATAAGCACAAACAGTAGCAAACAATTATTGAACATTGGTGGTATTTCATATATACTTAATTTGGTTGTTTTATAAAGAAATCAAAGCAGCTCAACAATACACCTGCTTCTGATACATAATTAAATGAAATATAGCCTGTGTATGTGCAGCAGCTCATCTGAAAAAGGAGAAGGAGAAAATATAGTTCTTGGCTCATAAGCACTAAAAATCAGGACATCTTTTTGTGGAGAACCCCCCCTGTACCTTCATAGCAGGAGCATATACAGTAGTACTGTCTAACTGAAGGGTACTGGTTCAGGGCTCATTGGTGCAAGGCCCAGTTTGAGCTATTTCATTGGTGCAGCTCAGTTTGAGCTTTTTCATTGGTTTCTTTGTATTAGATGCTTTGCTGTTGCTTGCAGGTATTGCACCATCATGCACCACCCCACAGAGGTGGTAACTGTCAGCAGTTATAGATGCAAAAGCACCAATAGAAGTATTTTCCCATAGAAGTGGCTGCAGAACAGATCTTGATTAGCTCTCAGCGGTTTAGCGAACCAACCAGTAGAGAGTTTACCCCCCTCTTTTATAGACGTCCTGCTGCACAACTCATAGGTTAGTCACCCTAAAATAGCACCCTGCCTGATACCCCCATCTTTTTCTCCTTATCTGCTGAGATACCAGGTTCAAACCTTGTATTATGGACTGTCAGTTTCCTCTCTGTTTCGCCTGCCTGCCTGGTGGACATGAGTTTTTGAGGCAATATAGCAACTGCCTCATGTACACTGACAACCCCTCACTCATAAATCAGTCAAGTACAATTTGCAAGAGATGCTCCTACACTAAGAATCTGGAATCACTACTCACTTGTGCCTAGAACAGCAACACTAAATAGGTTGTCAGCTCATACACCGCAACTCCTATTTGTAATATGCACACGACACATAAACCTTTATATGTAGAGGTACTGTCCAGAAAACTACCTATACACCAGAAACCTCCAAAACATAAACATGCTACACCTAACACAACACTCAAAGCATCCAATACACATTAAAATACTAGCACCTGTGTTTCACCAAATAAGCCCTTAAGGCAATGCACAACTATTCCAAATGTTTTAATTATAGGTGACTCCAATGACATACCAATGCCCCACTCACCAGGTTGAACAAGGAGAAGGTTATGATCAGCTGCCTGTCTGGTGCAAGGATTCACCAGATCACACATGCACTCAAGTCTCTCAACAACAAGTACCATTATGACTCTGTCATAGTTCATGTTGGTGTGAATGACTTGAGATGTACCTGTCTGGACTATATGAAGAGAGACATGATTGAGCTCTCTGAATATGTGTGCCAGGTGGATATGTCCCTAGCTTAGAGCAGCATTTTACCCTTGCCTAGGGTTATACCACAATGCTAACAGAAAATGATTGACTTCAATAATTGCCTTAGTTTCTGATGTTATTCTAATGGTCTCCAGCTCCTGTCAGTCTGGGGTGACCTGGTGGATAGATAACACTGCTTTCCAGAGATGGTCTTCACCTGGCACTTCTAGGCTTTTGGTTGCTGGCTACGACACTTGCCACCTCCCCCATAATGCCTTTTTAGGCAACAAACAAATGACCAATGCATTGTATAGAATTTCATAATGCTAGGCATGATCTTGAGGGCAGATTTATCAATAGGGGATACAAGAAATCAATGGTACAAAAGGCCAGTGATTGGGCAGCCAATTGTGAAAGATCTAGTTTATTGAATTATAAAGCTAAAACCAAAAAGGATGGATCAGGAACCATGAGGTTGGTCACTACATTTGGCAGTAATATACATTTATTGCAGGATATAGTCAATAAACATTGGAATATTCTACGGGCCAATACAGATCTGGATCAAAGTTTGTCTAACAGATGCCAATTTTCTTTCAGAAGGGGGAGAACACTTACTTCCTATTTTGCTCATTATAGGAAAACTTTTTTGGATTATGTGAATCAACATCAACTAACCATACTGGGGGATAGGCTTGTTGGGTCACATCTTTGTGGACATTGCAGTCTGTGTAAACATATGTTTAAAACTTCATCTTTTAGTAATAAAAACACTGGTCAAATTTTTGATATTTAATTTTTTGAGAATTGCAGTTCTGACTAGGTTGTCTATTTGGCTAATTGCCAGTGTTCTGCCTTTTATGTAGGGCAGACGTCTAGGCAACTAAGAAGTCGTATTTCAGAGCATTTGAGTGATTTACATCTTTAAAAAATGACCAATGCATTGTATAGACATTGTCAGGTACACAAAACTGCTTTTTTTAGATTTGTCATTATTGACCAAGTAAAAGGTAACAGATCTATGAAGCAAGGTTGGCACACTATACTAACTCAAAAGGAAAGAAAATAGATTATTAAGTTGGGTGCCCTATTTCATCCTGGACTAAATGACAAGTTATGAGGGTCTTTTTTCTTTTTATTAAGACCCTAATTGGTAATTTCACAAGCAAATATATAATATGAATGGAAGTTTGGTTATAGCATCTGATATCATATTTAAAATGTTTATTCTGGTTGATATTTATATGTGTTTGAAGGCTGGAATGGATTAATGGGGGAAGTGATGTTGCAACTGGGGATGTACATTGCTTATAAAACCTGTGCCTACATTATGTATATTTTATCACTGAAGAAGGTTTGTTACCGAAACTGGTCTGAAGGGAAAGAAATAAAACTTCATTTGTCTCTGAATGCTGGCTTTTTCTTTTTTGGTTTATTTAACAGTTTGGATATGCCGTGCACAAGTCATACTTGCTAGCTTTTTTGGAGGAATATAGCAACTGCCTCATGTACACTGACAACCCCTTACTCCTAAATCAGTCAAGTACAATTTGCAAGAGATGTTCCTACACTAAGAATCCGGAATCACTACTCTCTTGTGCCCAGGACAGCAACACTAAATAGGTTGTCAGCTCATACACCGCAACTCCTATTTGTAATATGCACACAACACATAAACCTTTATATGTAGAGGTACTGTCCAGAAAACTACTTATACACAAGAAACCTCCAAAACATAAACATGCTACACCTAACACAACACTCAAAGCATCCAATACACATAAAAGTACTAGCACCTGTGTTTCACCAAATAAGCCCTTAAGGCAATGCCCAACTATTCCAAATGTTTTAATTATAGGTGACTCTGTAGTGAGACATACAGATGCCCCACTCACCAGATTGAACAAGGAGAAGGTTATGATCAGTTGCCTGTCTGGTGCAAGGATTCACCAGATCACACATGCACTCACGTCTCTCAACAACAAATACCGTTATGACTCTGTCATAGTTCATGTTGATGTGAATGACTTGAGATGTACCTGTCTGGACTATATGAAGAGAGACGTGATTGAGCTCTCTGAATATGTGTACCAGGTGGGTATGTCCCTAGCTTAGAGCAGCATTTTACCCTTGCCTAGGGTTATACCACAATACTAACAGAAAATGATTGACTTCAATAATTGGCTTAGTTTCTGATGTTATTCTTAGGGTCTCCAGCTCCTGTCAGTCTGGGGCGACTGGGTGGATAGACCACACTACTTGCCAAAGATGGTCTTCACCTGGCACTTCTAGGCTTTTGGTTGCTGGCTACGGCACTTGCCACCTCCCCCATAATGCCTTTTTTAGGCAAGGTCACAACAACAAGTATCAAACACAAAGAAACTAAAGGTTATGCTGCTTAATGCTAGGAGTTTAAATCAGAAACTGCACTCTCTGGAAGCACTCCTTTCCCTGGAAGATGTTGACATTTGTGCAGTCACAGAAACCTGACTCAAGGCCACAGAAAGTAACCTAGCCTTGCAAGGCTACAATGCCTTCTACACTTTCCAACAACAAATTGAAGGTATGAGAACCAAAGGAGGTGGAGTGTCTATCTTCATGAAAGATAATTACACCTCTAGATAATTAGACAATAAAACTCTATGGAGCTACACTAATTCCAAATTATCGTGGGTAAGACCCCTCTTCAGGTCATTGTGAGTTATGGGTCCCCTTCAATGAACCAAGATGCCCAAACAGCTTATTTAGACCTACTTGGGACAGTTAAAGTACAACCCAGCACCCTAGTCATGGGTGACTTCAACTATCCTTCCATTAATTGGGAAACCTATATGAGCCCAAACTCAGTTGCACAAAAGTTCCTGGACTTTGTTAACTCAAATGCCCTGGAACAAATAGTGCACCACCCCACAAGGGGTTACAGTAATCTAGATGTGGTCCTCACCGATATGAGTGACTGATAAGTATAGGGCCTGCATTGGTTAAATCCGACCATAAATCAGTCATTTTGAAGTAGCAATAGCATCGAAATCCCCAAAGAGAAGTCAGGCTAAAAATCTTCACAAAAGCTAACTATACCCTCCTAAGAGAAGGTATAATCGACTTCCAAGCTCCAGTTTCCACAGATGGTAATGTCTCTGCTGATTATAAAATTAACAAAAATACACTAAGTACTAATTCAGTAGTGAGAGACCTGGGAACTCAAGTTGACAAACACCTCATCTTTGATCACCATGTGTCTACTGTGGTAAGAAAGGCATTCTACATCACTTACATGATTAGTAAAGGCATCACCTCAAGAGCAAAAGATGTTATAACTTCTCTGTACTCATCCCTCATCAGTTTTATTATTGAATATAATGCTCTGTTTGGTATGTACTGTACCAGACACCTGCAGCAACTTGAGAGACCTCAGAGATCTGTAACTAAGAAAATTCAGGGTCTCCAGCACATGTCTTATACAGACAGATTGAAGTCATCGTCACTGTACTCAGCAGTGTATAGACTACTTAGAGGCAACTTATGTCTGGTTTACAGGGCTTTCTCTGACTGACCCATATTTAATGGAAATGCTGCACATCCGTAAGTCAAATGGCACTAGAGTCACCTGTTCCAGGGACCTCAATCTACCTGTGACATAAACAGGACCTGCTGGAGAGACAGCTACATCTCAGAAATTGCCACTCCTCTTGAATAGGCTTCCAACCCATATCAAGTAGAACACCTCCATGCTGCTGTTTAAGTGCAACCTGGACGACTGGATGGGAAACCATACATTTCTGCTGAGGATTGCCCCAGCTTCTCACTTAGACATGGGTAGTCCTTGCTAGAAAAACTTTGAGCATAGACAATATCTGTCATCTACTGGCATGTAACAGCTAGACTTTTAAAGACCCTTCGCTCAATAGCCTAGGAACTTCCTATGAACCTATGAATCTACAAAATGAATATATTTTTAGTTAACTCTAGAATACTCATATTGTCATATTTGTTAAATCATGTCCATTTTTCTTTCTACTTGCTTTACATTATATATTAATTCTTACTTCTTGTGTTTCTTGTAAGGCATATAGCTTGTGATTTTGGAATCTGTCTAAACAGATGATGTGCATGTACTATGTATATCACTGTAACTATTATGAACTACAGGCTTATCGTAGCCATATGTTTCTGTTTTGTATCTATGTTTTGACGTGCTAATTCCAAATGGTATTTTGTATGTTATAGTACACCTTGAAATACACATGTAACTAATGATACTATTAAACATATGTATTCGAGCAACTGTGTTCCTTCAAATAATTAAAATATCTGGCAAATGTACTTAACCAAACTGTTATAAAGATATGCCATGAATTTCCTTTTTTCAATAATTAAAATTGCTGCAATTGAAAATATAGTGCTTTGAAAACAGTTTATAAAGCTGGGAGTTTTGATTATGCCATTAGGCCATTCATTATTTGCCCTAAGGAATATTTAAATACATGAACCCTCGTAGGGGTTATATTGGTTAACCAAGTACCTGCTTCAGAAGACAGACCTAAGGAAGTTCCATCAAACATTTGGATTGAGTAGTAAAACACTCTGTGATATATCATGAGAATGGTGATAGAGACAAAACACACAAAAGTAAATATCCTGAATATTTAGGATAGTGAATTTCAGTAAGGTTTAGTATGGTATATGGCCTGGTAGGGATGGAAGAGTGCATTAACTGAACAGATTGCATGCAAACATATATTACTGAAACATAAACAGGTAACATCGGAAAATAAAAATATCAGAATAAAACCTGAAAGAATGTTACCCCCATGCAGTTCACTAGTACAAACCTTATTCTTTCTACACATAAGCCACATAATCATACATTACACAAGCTAAGTCAGTAATGTGTTAGCAAATCCCATTCCCGTACCATTGAACAAGTAGAGCATTGCATCCCCAGATAATGCAATCAACTCTAATGTCACTGTAAATATGGGAAAATGGAATCCCAAACATTGTATAGCTTTATAGAATTAATTATTATTAATAGTTTATGCATACAGGCACTATTAATGAAGCCATTACATTCCTATAATAAGCTAATACCCACAAAAGAAAAAGGAGGCCTAGGCCTTCCTGATTTTCAATTGTACTATGAAATTATTAATGCAAGTCACATCATGCAGATAGCCAGTCATGACCCAATAGGAAATGATTGGTACCCATTATGGATTAAATTATTTCACTGGGATACTATAAATTATAAAGTTAATCCAAAAAAGATTCCCTTCTTAAAACAAGAAACTCTTAAGACAATAAAACTTCACCCACTCTTAATAAACACCTGTGAAATTTTCAAGAAGCTACTGATATCAATAGCTTTAAAAGACACAATTACGCTTTTGCATCCAATACATAACAACCCAGATATAAAACTAGCAGACACTATGGTAAATCTAGATAAATAACCTTTACTAAAAAAAATACATAGTATGGGATTTTTACCAATTAAAAAAACTTCCAATGAAAAATATCATGAAACTACTTAAAGCTAGCAATAGATATAACCTGATAATTAAACAAATCTTATACCTAGTAGGTACTAACCAAAGATATCAGTGTAGTTGAGCAAGATGTCAAGTTAGTACAAGTTCTAAAACTGCTCTTAAGTAAAAAGAAAATGATATCAAATACATATAAATTAATAGCAAATATTAAATATCAAAGTACTATTCTTTTTTCAAAGTTTTGGGAAAGAAGGATAACACCATAACAGACAATCTAAAGGAATTAACTATTAGAAATACTATGAAACTGATACAAAAAGTTAATATACACACAGATCAAGATCTTCAACAATGCCTACCATAGACCTGTCCACCTTAGCAAATTCAACCCATCCAAGTCACCCTATTGCTCCTTCTGTCCTAACAAAGAGGCAGATATCCTCCACATCATTTGGAGCTGCAAAACAGTTTATAAACTACAGTGCTCACTTAGATTCCTTTTAGAAAAATCAGGGTATTCAAAATTCACATTGTTATGGGAAACAGCTATACTGCATATATTCAAATGCAATAATAATATTATTATGTCAGACTATCTACATAAGTTATGTACCTGTTTTAAACAGTATGTAAAACCAATTGTTTTTCTTTATATGCCTATGTTAATAATATTTACTTGTGCTGTTTTTTATATGTACCTCTTTTCTTTTGGAGCTTTTCTCCCCGGGCGTCTACTGAAAATGGACATGTATCCAGCTAGACTAGCCCGGTCAACAAATGTAAAATAAAATAAAAATAAATAAATAAATAAATAAATTATTTATTTGCATTTGTTGACCGGGATAGTCCACTGGGTCAAGATGGCCCGTTTTCAGTGGAGGCCCGGGGAGAAAAGCTCCAGAAGAACATATATTACATTACATGATAATATTTTTACATATATGTAAGGTTACATTTTGTTACTTAATGAACAGTATTTAAATCAATGCTTCATAATAGGATATAATTGTATAATAATTTCTCTAAACACATTATAATAACACTATGCACCCCATTAAAAGCTTACATAGCAAAAAACTGGATAGACAGATCAAGACTAACCTGGTCAGAATACAAAAGCATGGCAAAAAAAATATATTGGCCAAGAAGCTTTATACAAAAAGTCAGAAGAACCAAACCTACTAAAAAAGGCACTGCAAAGCATTAATTGAAATTCTGTTATAAACAGTATGTTAAATACAAATTATACAAGGATAGTAAACAAATCACTTTGTTGAGATTAGTAACCACAATAATTAAGGTGACATATTTGTATATATGTATATAAGGTTTAGTAGAGTAGATTGTTATCATTATATAGGTTGGTGGTATACCTCTAATATTGCTCACAATTGTAAAATAATGTACAAGAGAACTGCTATATGATAAAAGCTTTTGGACTAGCTTTATAATATGACCTTATCCTTGGAGTAACACAAATGGTAATTCTACTTAATTTGAATGCTAATGAGAAAGTGGGCAATAACTATTATTACGTGCTTATGGTATGCACTCTGTAACATCAACTGTACCACATGTATATGTCTTATCTTTTTCTGCATATTTTGTGAACAAATATTTAATAAAAAGAAATTTGATAAAAAAAATGAAGCCATTACATTCACACTTCATTTTATTTATTTATTTATTGACATTTGATTATCAGGAAAGTCCAGCTAGGTAGAAGCCCATTTTCAACAGAGGACCAAGAAGACGAGCAAAACATTTTAAGAACAATCATTTTATAGTCTTTAACATAATATGAAAACATTGGTTAAGGATAGATACAAGTTATATGCCAATGATTTAATAGTTACATAATTTTTAGCTAGTTTAGAAATAAATTAAAGGTAAGTTATTATAATACAAACAGGAATTGCAATACAAAGTGAGAGAAAAGCAGGCTTATTATATATTTCTGGTGTATTTAGAGAGGAAAACCTCAGGAGAAAATTTGATAGAAGTGGGGAAGAGAATGAAAAAGTGTGAGTAAGGAGATGTAAGGACTGAATAGGTATTTGTTCACATTTAGGGATATAGTTTATCCTGGTGTTGACCAAGAACAGAGATAGGTTTTGGTTAGGAAGTCGTTCAGAATGGTTTTGAAGGATGGGAGGAAGGTTAGAGATAAGTAGTTCCAGGCCTTAGCAACATGTACAGAGAATGCCCAGCAGAATTGATAGGTTTGTGGACAAACAGGTGTTTTTGGTCATTGGATAGTAATGACAGGCTAGGAACATGGTGTAGAACTTTAGTGCTGGACAAGCAGATATATTCTGAATACTTCTGTAGGCGGTAAGAAGCTGTGTATATGTTAATTGATGGGCAATTCTAACCAATTTAGGCTTTTTAGTGCTAATACGGTAGAGAATATTTGTTGCAAATTTAGCAACATCATTATAGCATTGTTTAAGTTTTGATTTTTGTGATTCCTGAAGGTTAGTCAGGATGGAAACACCCTAAAACAGTGTGGGGAGGAGATAAGTAGTGGCAAGTGTAGCTTTAGTTGTGTCAGTGTGTTAGAAAAATATGTATTAATGTGTGTATTAGCAATATGCTTAGTGCATTTAGAGCTGGAAAAAGAGTTAACACATTTATTCTATTTCATACTGCATAAATCTGTACAAACTGCAGTTGCTTTCTGACCTTGTATTGTTAGCTAAAATCTTGCCTGTGCCTTGGAAATTTACTGAGAAGCAGGTGATTTCTGCTTGCGTTAGGAAAATAATGAATAGAACAATACTACTTGTATGAAGCCTAGGCAAGACGTTCCGCTGTGCCATGAGAAAATACACAGCTGTAGAAGTTACAGATAATTAGTACAAAGCCTGCTTGAAAATATGAACTGCAATCAGAATTTGCTTGTATCTGTATTAGAAAAGTACCTTGAAATGTAACATTGTACAATAGACGCTTGTAAACAGATTAATGGTCACCAAGGCCAGGTTGTTTTTCTGAAAAGTTTCTCACAAATCTAGTCATGTCAGCAGAAAATCTGAGTAACATCTGCTGTAGAACAATACTGAAAGTTGTGTTTGATTACATCAGCTTAGAAGGCCATGTCTTGTAAAATAATATAAGAATGAACATACTTCCTGTTAGTAGTTAGACAAATCCTTGTATTTGCATGTTTTTGTCTCCTTGCTACAAGTAAATTAAAGTGCCTTAACTGAACCTTACGTGTATTGGTCTTTGAAGTTTTTTCCTTTGACAGATTGGTCCTTTGGACCAGAAACCTTCACTTCACCTCGGATCAGACAGGCCAGGTGGCTTGAAACCGTACGGGGAAGAAACCACATCGGTTCTTCTTATTTGAAAAGCCCTCCGACTGAATTGTCGTACAAAAGTGGCCAGCCACTTTCTGATCTACGACTGAAGGACGGGTTTACTCAAACCAGGTGATCAATCACGAAGGCTCAGGTAAGGTGAATCTACCTTCTTTTTCTGTTTTAGATCAGGGACTAGATTTGTATTTGTTCTGTTAGAGACTTTATTTATAAGTCAGGGACAGAAAGATTACTGTCTTGTCATAGATCAGGGAAACAGAGCATGTAGGCATTCATTCTGAAGAGACTATAAAAACATCCGTAGTACCAAGTTAAAAATAAGGTGTTATGTAACGATTAAAAGGGTAGAACAAAAATGGGTAATAATTGTACAAAAAGGTCCCAAAATCCGCCGTTAACCGAAGACGCGAAATACATGCAGTCACAGCATGCTGATAATATTAAATACTACTCAAGATGGATTAATAAGTATGAATTTGATGGTAAACTAGAAAAGTCCTCACTTGTCAAACTTGTCAAACAGCTTAAAACTGATTCTAGAGGTCGGGTAAAAAAGCAGCGTCAATTAGGAATTCCTCAGGCACATAGGTGGATTGAGGAAGTAAACCGAAGGGAACAAAAGAGTAATAATTCAAAAGCAATGTTTTTAGATAAGGAGGACAATAACTTAGTAATAGCATCGGCCCCTCCGCCTCCTTTACCAGAATATGAGGCAAGTGAATGAGTTAATCCACCCCTGCGATATCCTGCTGTCACTATGAGTAGAGACACTACAAAAGCAAAACCATTTATTAGAGATCCCGTTGAGACTAGGTCTCGAACACAGGCAGGAAAATTACTGTTTGCTACTGTATCTTTTTCTTCTGTCTCTGTAAAAAAAAGAAAAAAAAAATATATCCTTGTTTTCCCGCCTTACTGAACTAGAATAGTCCAGTCTTCAGATTTTGCTGATCTCTGGGCTTTGTCTTAGTTCCTGTGATATCCATATCCTTATTTGGATAAGAGGAAGCTTCTTTGTTCACCAGTGGGTGTGGGGAGCACTGAGCAGCCTATTTGTCCCTAGCGGAGTGGTTCCAGCCCAGCAACTTGTAGTTTATTGGCCATTTTGGGTCAATTCCTAGCTCTTTTCAACCCCCTGCTATAAAGCCCACTTTAGCATGCTTTTTCGCTTGTATACGACTCAGCACAGCTCCTTGTGGTGTCCTGCAGAGTTCTACAAGCAGCAGAGAGTGAAAGAGTGACTTTCCTTGATTTTTAAGTATTTTTTTATGGCTTTCGCTTTAATTACTGTATCTCGACTGCATTTCGCCTAAAAAAACAGCTCTGCATATTGTTTATACTGTATCAGTGTTGATTTTAAACTGTTTGCACTTTAAAAAGTTATTTTTGTTTAATTTAACTGTTAGGCTAACACACTCAAGTGCGCTAGCCGTTTTATAGCATTTACTGTTTGCTATTGTATCTTTTTCTTCTGTCTCTGTAAAAAAAGAAAAAAACAAAAAAATATGCTTGTTTTCCCGCCTTGCTGAACTAGAATAGTCCAGTCTTCAGATTTTGCTGATCTCTGGGCTTTGTCGTAGTTCCTGTGCTATCCATATCCTTATTTGGATAAGAGGAAGCTTCTTTGTTCACCAGTGGGAGTGGGGAGCACTGAGCAACCTATTTGTCCCTAGAGGAGTGGTTCCAGCCCAGCAACTTGTAGTTTATTGGCCATTTTGGGTCAATTCCTGGCTCTTTTCAACCCCCTGCTATAACACCCACTTTAGCGCGCTTTTTCGCTTGCATACGACTCAGCACAGCTCCTCGTGGTGTCCTGCAGAGTTCTACAAGCAGCAGAGAGTGAAAGAGTGACTTTCCTTGATTTTTAAGTATTTTTTCTGGCTTTCATTTTAATTACTGTATCTCGACTGCATTTCGCCTAAAAAACAGCTCTGCATATTGTTTATACTGTACCTGTGTTGATTCTAAACTGTTTGCACTTTAAAAAGTTATTTTTGTTTAATTTAACTGTTAGGCTAACACACTCAAGTGTGCTAGCCGTTTTATAGCATTTACTGTTTGCTACTGTATCTTTTTCTTCTGTCTCTGTAAAGAAAAGAAAAAAAAAATATATCCTTGTTTTCCCGCCTTACTGAACTAGAATAGTCAAGTCTTCAGATTTTGCTGATCTCTGGGCTTTGTCTTAGTTCCTGTGCTATCCATATCCTTATTTGGATAAGAGGAAGCTTCTTTGTTCACCAGTGGGAGTGGGGAGCACTGAGCAGCCTATTTGTCCCTAGAGGAGTGGTTCCAGCCCAGCAACTTGTAGTTTATTGGCCATTTTGGGTCAATTCCTAGCTCTTTTCAACCCCCTGCTATTAAACCCACTTTAGCACGCTTTTTCGCTTGTATACGACTCAGCACAGCTCCTCGTGGTGTCCTGCAGAGTTCTACAAGCAGCAGAGAGTGAAAGAGTGACTTTCCTTGATTTTTAAGTATTTTTTCTGGCTTTCGCTTTAATTACTGTATCTTGACTGCATTTCGCCTAAAAAACAGCTCTGCATATTGTTTATACTGTACCAGTATTGATTCTAAACTGTTTGCACTTTAAAAAGTTATTTTTGTTTAATTTAACTGTTAGGCCAGGGGTGGGCAAACTTTTTGATTCGTGGGCCACATTGAGTTCTAACATTTGACAAAGGGGCCGGAACAGGAGCAGATAGATGGCATGCTTTGAAAACATCACCTCATTGGGGGAAAAATACACATCTTGGGATATAGAGAAAACATGTGCTTTAATTTCCAATGAAAATGAAGAAAAGCATTACAATAAAATCTCTGACTTCGAAATGAGTCTTTAAACACTGAAAATCAAATAAATGACCATTTTATTTTAAAGCACTGAAAGTTCTGTTATCCTTCAGGATATCACCATCACTCTCCTCCTGACTGTCTTTTTTTTCAAAAATGGTAGGAGATGCAGATGTACTTGTCCTGTTCCTTTTATTCAATTTGTTTCCCCGGTGCCAAAAGTCAACAACGACCAGTGCAAGGACGAAACAGTTGCAGCAAGTCAGTCTGTGAAGCGTTATGTTTGATCTGCATGCACTGTTTATTTTAACAACGTGCGTATCACGGAGAGACACACATTTTAATGGGAGCAGTGTTGTTGGTCTCCTTTTTTAGCCAGCGCATCAAAGTCTGGAGTTAATTTTGTTGTGGCGATTCTCAGGATGGATCTGAGGTGTAGGTCTGTTAACTTGGATCTGTAGCTGGCTTTGTTGATGTTCATGATGCTGAAGGTCTGTTCACACACGAAGGTAGAGCCGAACAAAGCCAACATCATCTGCGCTTTTCACCTTAGATTTGGAAACGCGGCATCATTGAGTGAAGCATAGAAGTCATTTAGTTTCAGAGAGCTGAACTTCTCTTTTAAGGCAGGGTCGGACTGAAGGTCGATCAGTTCGAGCTGAAGCTCCTCTGGAGCTGTTTCGGGGTCTTGTGACAGAGGAAAGGCCACCAATTGAAGTGACTTGTCAATTTTGTCGAAATCCAAAAACCGACGGCAGAATTCTCCGTGCAGTGCATCCAGTGACTCGCTGTATTTCTTTACTTTTGCTTCGGCCTATTTCAGCGTGGCTAGTCTAGGAAAATGAGTGAATGACTTGTTCAAAATCTGCCTGGAGAATAAAGCCAGCTTGGATTTGAAGGCTTTCACATTTGTGTACATGTCATGCACAAACTGCTCCTTCCCGTGCAGTTTCACGTTGAGCTCATTCAAGTGTGAAAATACGTCCGTAGCAAACGCAAAGTCACACATCCAGCTCTTGTTGCTCAGCTCAGGAAATTCATCAGTCTTCCCCTGCCGCTCCAAAAACACGCCAATCTCCTCTTTGAGCTCCCACACTCGTTGAAACACTTTGCCCAAACTCAACCAGCGGACACGGGAGTGATAAAGCAGGTCCTGGTGATCCGCATCAGTTTCCTCCAGGAACGCAATGAACTGACGGTGCTGAAGTCCCCATGCACGTATGAAGTTGATGAGTTTCACCACAGGATTCACAACATGATTCAGCTGTAACACCGATTTACATAGAGATTCCTGGTGGATGATGCAGTGGAGGAAAATGACATCCTGGTCAGGGTTTTCATTTTTCACTTTATTCTGGATTCTCCTCAGCAGGCCATTTTTTCCCGTTAAATTCGGAGATCCATCTGTGGTGACGTTAACAAGCTTACTCCAGGGAAGCTTCATGTTTTCGATGGCAGCAGATACCCGTTCAAACAAGTCCTCTCCCCGTGTTTGTCCTTTCAGAGACTCCATTGTCAAAAACTCCTCCGTTATTTCAAAAGTTTCGTTGATTCCTCGGATAAAAATGAGGAGCTGAGCAGTGTCTTTGACATTGTTGCTTTCATCCAGTGCTAAAGAATAAAAAGTGAATGACTTCGCCTTTTTGTTTAATCTGCTGGTGATATCTTCATCTATTAGTTCCACACGGCGAGTCACTGTCCGCCGTGACAAACTGATTTTCTCAAATTTGTCTTTGGTCTCCGGGCACAAAATACCTGCTTTCTACCATACATTCTTTTAAAACTCGCCCTCAGACAGTGGTTTGCTGGCCTTTGCTATTTTGAATGAAAGCATAAAACTGGCCTTGGTACTTGACTCTTGAATGGCAGTTTGACGGTGAAAAAAACTTTGCTGAGCCTTCAAATTAGCTGCCACCTTCTCAGCAGCAGCTTCCCGTTCTTTTGTTGAGAGCTTGCTAGCATAATTAGCGTGCTTTGTGGCAAAGTGACGGCTAATATTATACTCTTTAAAAAACGCCACAGTTTCTTGGCATATCAGGCAAACAGCAGATGATCGGTGTTCAGTGAAAAAATATTTAGTTGTCCACTCCTTATTGAACACTCGACATTCTCTGTCCACTTTCCTTTTCTTGGGTCAGCTCATCTTCATAGAGAGGCGGTGGGTCAAAGGGTAAAGTGCAAATGTGGAGTAATAGGCCTACGCTTCACCTCAACAAAGCCAATATATCTAGAGTGCGCCATCTAGTGAGGAAACATCAGAATTGCAGGGGAAATAAAACATTAACAAGGTTAATTTATTAAATTTTTTCAAGTTTGGCGGGCCGAATCAAAACGTTTAACGGGCCGCATGTGGCCCCCGGGCTGTAGTTTGCCCATGCCTGTGTTAGGCTAACACACTCAAGTGCGCTAGCCGTTTTATAGCATTTACTGTTTGCTAGTGTATCTTTTTCTTCTGTCTCTGTAAAAAAAAGAAAAAAAAAAACAAAAAAATCCCACCATACTGAACTAGAATAGTCCAATCTTCAGATTTTGCTGATCTCTGGGCTTTGTCTTAGTTCCTGTGCTATCCATATCCTTATTTGGATAAGAGAAAGCTTCTTTGTTCACCAGTGGGAGTGGGGAGCACTGAGCAGCCTATTTGTCCCTAGAGGAGTGGTTCCAGCCCAGCAACTTGTAGTTTATTGGCCATTTTGGGTCAATTCCTAGCTCTTTTCAACCCCCTGCTATAAAGCCCACTTTAGCGCGAATTAGCGCGAAGTTGCTCATAGAGCAGCATCGGGCAGCGCCGGTTAATCAAGTTTAAACTTTTCTGGCTCCGTAAAGTCTGCTCTTCAATTTTTCCTTTAGAACTGCTCTACTTGCAATCTAAACAGCCTATTCTCTATCTGAAAAGCTCAGCACTTGCTCTTAAAGCATTTTTTATACAGGTAAAGCACTCTTAAACAAAAGAAAGTACTTCATTCACGTAAATTCCCTTGAGTACCCATTTCCCTATAGGTCCTTTCTGACTCAGTTACACAGCAATCTTTTTCACTATTCTAGCATGTCAAAGGGTCAGTTGCTGGCATCCTTTCCTGTTCAGCTGGTGAATCCGGGAATCTTGAGGCAATGTTACAATTGCCTCATGTACACAGACAACCCTCTCCTCCTCCCAACAAATACAAATATATGCGAGAGATGCAACTATATAGCCAAACTGGAGGCTGAGCTCTCTCAACTCAGTACTGGCAAGACCAGTCAGGAGGAGAAGGTAACCACGCACACCACAAACCCAGTCTCACATAGAACTATCACAACTGCAAACCAAACACATAAACACACATAAACATACTTGGAGGCGCTGATTAAAAATCTACCAAAACAACAGAGGCCTCCAAAGCAGACATCCAAGCAACCGCCACCTCAACACATAGCACATGCAACACATAGTTCACAAAGTCAGTGTGCTAAACAGTCACAGCCCTTAAGGCCAAACAACATGCCAGACACACTTGTAATAGGTGACTCCATAGTCAGACACACTGACGTCCCGCTCACCAGAATGAACAAGGAAAAGGTCACAGTAAGCTTCCTGTCAAGCGCTAGAATCCGCCACATAACACAAGCACTCAGGTCACTCCACAGCAAGTACAAATATGACTCAGTCATTGGCCATGCCGGTGTGAATGACCTGAGACGTACCTCCCTGGACTACATGAAAAGAGACATAGAGGAGCTCTCTGATTATGTAGCCCAGGCCGATATGACCCTGACCCTGAGCAGCATCTTACCCTCACCAAGAATGATGCCACAGTACAAAGACAAAATGATCAGTTTTAACAATTGGCTTAATTACTGGTGTCATTCTAAGGGGATCCAATGTCTGTCTGCTTGGGATAACATGCTTGACAAGCCACGCTGCTTCACAAGGGATGGCTTGGACCTGTAACCCCTGGGCTTCCGGATATTGGCCAAGGCTCTTGCCACCCCCATAGTGCCTTTTTTAGGCAAGGCTCAAATGACAAACCTACCTCCCTAGAAAACACAAGTGGAAAAAAACTAAGGGTAATGCTGCTCAATGCCAGACGTCTAAACCTCAAGATGCATGCTCTCGAAGCCCTCCTCAGTATGGAGAACATTGATGTCTGTGCAGTGACTGAAACCTGGTTCAAGGCTCCTGAGAGCACCCCATCACTATCAGGTTTTACCGCATATCATGCTTTCCGGCCCCAAAACTTGGACCGAACCACAAAAGGAGGGGGAGTATCCATATTCATCAAAGATACCCACACCTCCAGGTTAGTGGCAGCGCACGAAGCATCGGAGACCATCCAGGTGCAACTAACCATAGGCAAAACTGCCCTACAGTTTGTAGCATGCTACAGACCACCCTCTCAAACTCAGGAACCCCACACAGCCTTCCTGAAGACACTGGAGAGTATGAATGTCTCTCCAAATACCATCATATTGGGAGACTTCAACTACCCAAACATGGACTGGGAACATTACTCAAGCCCCAACACCCTAGCCCAAAGGTTCCTAGAATTCATAAACTCAAATGCGATGGAACAACTAGTCACCATTCCCACAAGAGGAGATAATATACTAGACCTGATCATCACAAACATGGGGACAAAATGCTCCACACCGGAAGTATATCCCTCATTGGTGAGATCAGACCATAAATTAATCTCACTGGAAATCCACATCCCGCCCCCACCCCCTGCACAAAAGACCACAGTGAAAAACTTCTCAAAAGCCAACTTCACACTTCTTAAGACTGAAGTGGTATCCTTCAAGGCCCCTGGGCCAGTGGAAACCACAACCCACACTGCTGAATCCCTTAGAAATGCCTTCTACGAGCACCTTCAAGAAAGCATGGATCATGCAATCCCAAATAAAACCAAGACCCATTCCCCCAAAGGCAGGCGCCCGGTCTGGTGGACCCCAGCCATAAACAAACTTTACAACAGGAGGAGGAAGCTACTACATGACAGAGCAAAATCCCTAAAAGGGAAGGCATCTCTGATCAGTACTAGTAAAAAACTACGATCACTCATAAAATCATCCAAGGCCAACTTTGAGAGAAAAATCGCAAAAGACAATCACAAGGCCTTCTTTAGCTATGTTAGAAACCTGGGTGGAAACTCCCAGATATGCTCAGAGTTAGTCCAAAATGACACAAAATACACTGAACCCACAGACATTGCCAACATTCTGGCAGACAGGTTCAGTGCAAATTTCTCCTCCCCCTCCCCCCAAAAGGAGAAATATCTATCCCAGCAGAGTGTAGCCTCCCTAACATCTCAGATGCCCAGGTGAGTGCCGCCCTCTCTAAAGCTAAAAACACAGCATCAATGGGACCGGACGGTGTCCCGAGCTGTGTGCTACATGAACTCAAAGAGGAACTAAACCCACACATAAGGCTGCTGTTTAATCTTAGCCTTACTACAGGATACGTACTCAGAGAGTGGCGTATGGCAACAGTGGTCCCACTCCACAAAGGCAGTGCTTCTACGGACCCTGGAAATTACCACCCCATAAGCTTGACGAGCCTGGTCTGCAAAGCTATGGAGAGGATCATTATGGAACTCATAAACAAAGACATTGGGGACCTACAGACATTGGATCCTACCCAATTTGGCTTTGTCAAGGGCAGATCCTGCCTTTTGAACTTGGCTGACTTTTTTGAAACAGTCACTAAGGCCATTGATGAGGGTAAGGCAGTTCACACAGCCTACCTTGATCTTGCAAAAGCCTTCGGCACAATACCCCACTCGGGCATCATAGACAAACTCACCAGCTTAAGTGTAAACCCATATGTCACAAGATGGGTTGCAAACTGGCTCAAGGACAGAACCCACAGGGTCACAAGCGGTGTCCCACAGGGCTCAGTCCTGGGACCCCTCTTGTTCGGCATTTTTTTTTCTGAGGTGCAGGCAAACATAGGAGAATTGTGGCTGACAAAGTTCGCAGATGACTGCAAACTGGGCGCCATAATTGATACTCCATCAGACACAAGCATCCTTCAGAGAGGCCTCATAGAAACGGATAATTGGTGCCAGAGCCATGGCCTTAAGCTGAACGCCAAAAAATGTATAGTCATACCCTTTGGGAAAAACAAGGTACCCACAAATTACCACATAGGTGGTAATCCATTAAGTACGGAAGAGGTAATCAGGGACCTAGGGACCCAAGTTGACAGTAACCTCTCATTTGACACTCACATTGCCAAAGTGGTTAGGAAGACCTTCTATATTGCCCACCTTATCATGAAGGGATTCACATCTAGATCAAGGGAGGTCATTGTGCCCCTGTACTCTTCTCTTATCAGGCCAATGATTGAGTACAATGCCGCATTTGGGATGTATCTTACCCAACACCTGCAGCAGTTGGAAAGACCCCAAAAGTTCCTCACCAAGAGGATAAAGGGTCTCAAACATATGTCATATGCTGCCCAGCTGAAGAAACTCCAGCTCTATTCAGTCGCATACCGCCTACTCAGAGGTGATCTGTGCCTGACGTACAAGGCCATGACCAATCCGGAATTAATGGACATGCTCCACCTCAAAAAATCCAAATCCATCAGAGCCACAAGAGCAAGAGATTTGAACCTCAACACAGAAATAAATAGGATGTGCTGGAGGGACAGATTCATAACCCAGAGGCTCCCTACACTCTGGAACAGAATCCCAGTCCATGTTAGGCAGAGCCCCTCACTAACTCTATTCAAGAGAAATCTTGACAAGTGGATGGGAGATCATAGGTTTACCCCGGGGGTCATCTCTGTGTCACTACTAGACAGAGGCACAGTAAACTAAACCCTAAATGGGCATAGTATTCTCATCCTAAGGGGTGGTGTAAGCCACACACACTCTGGCTAGGCTTATAAATGCCCTAGGGCAGATAGCCTAGTACGAACCTATGAACCTATGAACCTAAAAGGGGACATTGAGTTATATCAAATGGGTAGAAATTCACGATTTATGAGTGAAGAAGAAATATGCCCACTTATAGAAGTGCCTAATCCTCAGGCAGGAAGAAGGTCAGGACCCAACTATTCTAGTGTATAGACCCTGGACTCCGGAAGACATCCGGAAAGCCACTGAGGGAATTCCCCATCCAAAAGTTAATTTTAGAAAGTTCTTAGAAGATTTGCAAGGAATGAGGCTGAGTTATAATTTAAATGGAGAAGAGGTAGAAAAAGTAGTCAGACAAATTGTGGGACCAGATTGGAACATGATTAGTGGCGACTGGAATCCCCGTGATATTGCGCTCAGGCCCCTCTCACATAGCAGCGCAGAATTAGACAACAGAGTGAAAGGTCTTACAGACCGAATCTCTGAAAAATGGAAGCCTAGGGCAGACTGGACTTGCATTAATCAATGCATCCAACAGGAAGGTGAAGCTATTGACCGATATTATGCCAGACTATTAGAATGTTTTAATAACCATTGTGGAATGCAGGTTCCTGAAGATCAGACACACGATTTCCCATACGAGCAGCAGCTAAAGAATGCATTTTTGAAAGGCAGTATTGCACCTATAAGCAGCTTTATTACAAAACACATGGTAGACCATCGTACTAGCAGGTTACAGTCATTGCTTGAGTATGCTAGACATGCTGAAAGGCATTTTAATAGCAAAAAGAAAAAGAAAGCCCAAGTATTTTCTGTAGAAGATGGAGCAGAAGTCTAT
Source organism: Protopterus annectens (assembly GCF_019279795.1). NCBI lineage: Eukaryota > Metazoa > Chordata > Ceratodontiformes > Protopteridae > Protopterus > Protopterus annectens. The sequence goes on along the minus strand of NC_056731.1, from coordinate 763,004,538 downwards.
GTAGTACAGTCCGGGAAAAAGGGCAAGAGAAATGCGCAGGGAAACAAACAATCTGATCAACGATCAGAGGACTTTGAAGGGAGAAAGAAAAGGGGTGAATGTTTTAAATGCGATAAGAAAGGACACTTGGCAAGGGATTGCAAGAAAAACAAGAAGGCAACCACAGAGGATAAGGAGGGTGAGGACTGACTATATGATAGTCAGGAATCACTAGAAGGGGATAGCAGAGAAAGGACAGGGACAAATGAGTATGTGATAGAGGGAGTAGAGAATGTGACAGAAGAAATAGAGGAATATTGGATTTGGCTTTACTGAGCTTAGAGCTCTATTTAGCAGACACAAAACCAGAAGTTACACTCCTGGTAGAAGGGAGGGAAGTCAGATTTTTGTGTGACTCAGGGGCATCACGGACCCTGGTACATCCCTCCAAACTGCCAGAGAATTCAGAGTCACCTGATTACATATTAGTGAAAGCAGCTAATGGACTGCTGTATCGGGAGCCCCTCTCCCATAATATTGTGATAACTGATCCTGTTTCAGGATTGACCCAGAAAAGTAAAATTGCTGTATCTGCAAAATGCTCAGTAAACCTCTTGGGCAGAGACCTTATGCAGCTATTTGGTATAGCAGTAGTTCCAACTATGCTGGGTATGAAAGCAGAGCGACAAATTGTTACCTTTGCAGTGCAACCGGAAGGTGAAATGTTTTATTGGTACAGCCAGGACTTGGTTACGACTGGTCCAGAGGCGGTGACCGAAGAGTTGATAAACGTAGCCATCAGCAAGTTCCTCTCCCTTGACATTGATAAACAGCATTTGTTGCACTGTACTCTGTATTATTGTAATACACCAGGACCTGGTAAGGAATATGAGCAAGAATTGTTTAGAAATCGTGCAAACAGATTGGTATTACGTAATCTGTACTGGGACACAGAAGGGAACAGTGTAGCCAGCTGTTCATTGCCCCAGGAGTTCTTTGCACTCTATAGATCTAATCGATTACCACATGTTAGCTTAACTAAGGACAAGAATGTAAAATGGGTAGACTTAGGAGAAAAAGTCACGAGATGGGAAAACAGACAGAGTTAGAACTGTCAGAACAGGGAATACAAATGCAGAAGCTGAATTGGATAACTCAGACCCACCCAGCTGTACACTTGCAGTCTAGCAAGGACAGCTGATTAGCACTCCTATTGAAGGAGGAAGAGAATGCCTTACAGAATATACCAGAAAATCTCTGGTCAACAGGAAAATCAGATGTAGGACTTATTCGTACAGCGGGACCAGTTACTGTTACGCCAAAGTCAGCATTTAGACCACAAAAAGAGACAGTATCCCTTAAGAAAAGATGCAGAGGTAGGAATCAAACCTATTATAGCAGCTTTACTTAAGGAAGGGGTGCTGGTGAAATCTCCTGATTCACCATGTAACACACCCTTATTTCCTGTTAAGAAAGCGAATGGAGAGTGGCGTATGGTCCAAGATTTACAAGCTGCAAATGATGCAGTAATACCAAGGGCACCTATGGTTCCAGACCCACACACCCTGTTGAATGACTTAAAACCTCAACAGAAATATTTTTCTGTGGTAGATATCAGCAATGCGTTCTTTTCGATACCAATACACCCTGACAGTCAGCATTGGTTTGCATTCACATTTCAGGGGAAAAGGTATACATATACGCGACTACCACAGAGGTATTGTGAAAGTCCAACAATATTCTCACAAGAAATGGCAAGCAACTTGGCATGGTTTACCCCACCGAGAGGTAGTCAGATTTTGCTTTATGTTGATGATATCCTGCTGGTGTCCCCCACCCAGCAAGATTGTGAAGAAGATACCATAGCGCTATTACAATTTTTAGCCACTGAAGGACATAAATTAAACAAAAATAAACTGCAGCTTTGGAAAAAACAAGTTAAATACCTAGGATATGTAATATCCAAGGAAGGTAGGACATTAGATGAGGACAGAAAAATAGCGATTTTGCAAGCACCAAAACCCACTACCAAGAAGGAAATTATGTCCTTCCTGGGTACGACTAATTTTTGTCGGAGTTGGATTCCAAACTATGCCTTGGAATCTGCACCGTTGACTAACCTGATTTATAAAAAGCCTATGACAGCACAGGATTTGCTACAATGGACACCAGAAGCAGAATCTGCTTTCTGCAAACTGAAACAGTTAATAGCGTCCTCATTAGTTTTGGGATTACCAAACTATCATAAATGTTTTTTCCAAACTGTAGATTGTAAGCAAGGTTATATGACATCAGTATTAACACAGCAGCATGGGGACAAAAACCGCTCTATTGCTTATTATTCATCACAGCTGGACCCAGTGGCACGGTCCTTACCTCACTGTGTACAAGCAGTAGTTGCAGCTGCAATGGCAGTACAGGCTTCGGCCTCAGTAGTGTTGTTCCACCCTCTCACATTGAGAGTGCCTCATGCAGTCGCGATTATTTTACTGCAAGAGAAGGTATCATATCTTTCCCCTGCTAGGCATCTTTCCTGTATGACTATATTGTTGAGCCAACCTCATATGACAATCGAACAATGTACAACTTTGAACCCTTCTACCTTGCTCCCAACCCCTGCTGATGGCACACCACACAGCTGCCTGCAGGTGATTGAGCAAAAGACACTGCCTAGAAAAGATCTCACGGATGTTCCCTTCGATGATGCTGAGGTGACATACTACGTGGACAGCTCATGCAAAAGGGGTCCTGCAGGACAGAACCTAGTAGGATATGCAGTAGTGTCTGACACAGACATTATAGAAGCAAAATCTTTACCACATAGTTTATCTGCACAGGCAGCAGAATTGATTGCCTTGACACGGGCATGTACCTTAGCAAAGGGTAAATATGTGAACATTTTTACTGACAGCCAGTATGCTTTTTCTACTGTACATGTTTTTGCGCAACAGTGGAAAAATCGAGGAATGATAACATCTACTGGCAAACCAATCAATCATGCACAGTTTATTTTAGATCTTTTACAATCTATTCAGTTACATCAGAAAGTAGCTAGTTGTAAATGCACAGCTCATACCAAGCAACAGGACAGGATTTCAAAAGGTAATGCGAGAGCTGACACAGCTGCAAAGCAGGCAGCTTAAGAAGTATTTCTTTTGAATGAGGAATTAGAACCCTCTGAGATTTTAGACTTAGAAATGTTAAAGACAATGCAAACACTTACTACGCAAACTGAAAAACAAAGATGGGTAAAACGAGGAGCAATTCTCAAAAAGGGGCTGTACATCTCTAAAGAAGGGAAACTGATATTGCCATCTAATTTGTTTAGATATGCAACTTTGTTGAGCCATGGGCAGTGCCATGTCTCAACAGGGGGGATGGTACAGCTGGTGAACCAGGTGTTCATGACGTATGGATTCACAAATTACTCTAAAAATTTTTGTTCGTTATGCCACATCTGTAATGAACATCATGCACAAGCGGCGTTAAAGCCCAAGCAAGGGAGTTTCCCTACACCAGCGTATCCATTTCATACTATCTGTATGGATTTCATAGAGTTGAATAAATGTGAAAATAAGAAGTATTGTCTTGTCATTGTAGATATGTTTTCCAGATGGGTGAAAGCCTTTCCGACTAAAAATCCAGATGCTACGACCGTGGTCAAAGTTCTTGTTAAAGAAATCATCCCTAGATTCGGCATTCCGGAAAGGATTTACAGTGACAATGCCACACACTTCGTGAATCAGACCATACAGCAGTTAAGTAAACATTTTTGCATTTCCCTAAAAAATCATTGTGCGTATCACCCTCAATCAGCAGGGCTAGTAGAGAGGCATAATGGGATTTTAAAAAGTAAGCTAAGAAAATTAGTAGCAGAAACGCAGAGAAACTGGGTGTACTGTCTGCCCCTGGCACTGTTGAGCATGAGAACTGTTCCGAATGCAAAAGGGTTGACTCCTTTTGAAAAGCCCTTTGGAAGGGCTTACTATATATCTCAGTGGAAATCTCTCATGCCCGCAGACCAGGAAGCTAACAGTACATTAGCAGAGTATATGCGTAATTTGTTAAATTCTAAACATTTGTTGCAGTTAAATTCTGTTTCAGATAAAGAACGAACCAGACCGTCACAAGTGGCAGTGCCCCCTGGAGCGTGGATCTGGCTGAAGGTGGTCAAGAAGGAAAAACTGGGCGTCTCTGAAGTGGGAAGGTCCATATCAAGTGCTTTTGTCAACACCCACTGCAGTCAAAATCGCGGAGCGTGCCTCTTGGATCCACCTGATGCACTGTAAATTAGTTAAAAACTTTGAACTGGACAAAAATCTTGTTACATGCCAAGAGCAAAAATTATAGAGTCCAGAAGAAATAGGAATGCAGAACAACCCTTTCCTCAGAAGTATTGCATAATCATCCTGTTAACTGTATTTGTGACAATAATCTTTTTGTTGTGGCCTTTTCTTTTCCCAGCCACACAGACTGAACTGAATAAACGTGAAGCGTTACTCATAAACTGGCATCCAAACTTTAACACTTACCAGGCAATTAAATATGTGTATGCTGAGACTTTCAATGTTTCGAATTGCTGGATTTGCACAGCTTTGCCGACAGCATATGGGGGTTATTAATGACTACAGTCCCCCTAGGGGTCAATGAGACCTGGGAGAACTTGATTTATGATACCTCAACCATTACAGCACAAGATAAAATAGCATTGCACTTGTCTGTTCCACAAAAGGGAACTGTGTGTTTTTATAAAAATGATACTGTTCAGGTGGGTTGGAGCAATTGCAATCTGACTGTTTCTTATAGATGTTACACTAAAGGTAACAAAGTAGATCTTTATTGTAATACAAACTATGATTCATTTCTTGGATTGATGCACAAAACACTTGAAGTAAAACATAATTCTGTTCTTTATAAACAGCTGTCTATAATTGATAGAAAAATGTTTCATGCAGGGCGAGTGTATATTCATAGCAAGGTTACTACTAAAGTAGAGGATTGTTATTTTTTGTGTGGTAGAAAGGCATACAAATGGTTACCTGAGAATTGGTCCGGCAGTTGTTTTTTGGGTTACCTGGATCCGGCCATACGACACACTGCAGTTTTGCCTCATGGGAAAATTCTAAATGTCCGAGAAGTCGTCAAGAAACCTGTAAATCCAGTGGGACAAATCAATGCACGTTGGAAAGACCATCACTCTTTAGGCAAAGGACTGACACACATGGGCTTGAGTGATAGCGTTATATCGTGGGCAGGCATATTACCAGCATATGGAACAGTGAAATCGATCTGGGAGCTGAGAAAACTGTCAAAACTTCTCAAAGTAATGAGCAACGCAACTTTTTCTGCTCTCAAATTGATGACTGATGAACTGAATGCTATGAGAACTGTAGTGCTCCAAAACCGCATGGCTCTCGACTTCACCCTAGCGGCGAGAGGTGGTATGTGTGCTTTAATCCAAGAAGAATGCTGTTCATATATTCCTGACCATAAACACGAGATAGACAGTCATCTTGAGGTAATTCAGCAAGTGTCGGCCATGACCAAACCAAGCCCAAACCCACTGATGGACTTTTTCCAGAAGTGGTTTTGGGGGTGGGGTACCATCCTAATGAACATCCTGATTGCCATTTGTGTAGGTATGCTCCTACTGGGAGTATGTGTTTGATGTGGTATCCCCTGCATGAAAAAACTGATTAAAGACCTTATAGACATGTCAGTTTCTGAAACCTTGTATCAAAATGCTGAGTCTGAAGAACTGTTAAAAGACTAAAAATGCTTTCATAAGTTTAAACTGAATGACTCTCTTAACTGCAAATCCTGAGTGGAAGAGGTTAGGAGAAGAAAACAAACTGTTTATGCTTATTTTGAAAGTAGAATAAAAGTATTAATGGGGAGAAATGTTAGAAAAATATGTATTAATGTGTGTATTAGCAATATGCTTAGTGCATTTAGAGCTGGAAAAAGAGTTAACACATTTATTCTATTTCATACTGCATAAATCTGTACAAACTGCAGTTGCTTTCTGACCTTGTATTGTTAACTAAAATCTTGCTTGTGCCTTGGAAATTTACTGAGAAGCAGGTGATTTCTGCTTGCGTTAGGAAAATAATGAATAGAACAATACTACTTGTATGAAACTTAGGCAAGAAGTTCCACTGTGCCATGAGAAAATACACAGCTGTAGAAGTTACAGATAATTAGTACAAAGCCTGTTTGAAAATATGAACTGCAATCAGCATTTGCTTGTATCTGTATTAGAAAAGTACCTTGAAATGTAACACTGTACAATAGACGCTTGTAAACAGATTAATGGTCACCAAGGCCAGGTTGTTTTTCTGAAAAGTTTCTCACAAATCTAGTCATGTCAGCAGAAAATCTGAGTAACATCTGCTGTAGAACAATACTGAAAGTTGTGTTTGATTACATCAGCTTAGAAGGCCATGTCTTGTAAAATAGTATAAGAATGAACATACTTCCTGTTAGTAGTTATACAAATCCTTGTATTTGCATGTTTTTGTCTCCTTGCTGCAAGTAAATTAAAGTGCCTTAACTGAACCTTACGTGTATTGGTCTTTGAAGTTTTTTCCTTTGACACAGTGAGAAAGTTTTTTTACTTTGCAAAGCATCCCTAGTATTCGAGGAGTTTTTCTCTTAAGCAAGTTTGTATATGCAGGTGGAATGTAAAATTATCATCCACTATCATCTCTAATAATTTGACAAGAGAAGTGACTTCAGTTGTTGTATTATCAAGACAGATGGCTTTAAATTTTGTTTTTTTTTCCATGAAAGATGGATTTGGGGGGGAAAGTAGTTGTTTGTTTTTTAGGGATGAGCATGAGTTTTAAGTTACAAATTCATGTTTCAGTTGTCGTTAAAGCTTCCCAAGTAATTTTTTGGAGGTATGCCATGTTGTCAGATGTTCAAATGAGTGTGGAGTCATCTGCATACTGTATTAGGGTGGCCTGTTGTATGGTTATGTGGAGGATGATGGTGAGAATGTTAAAGAGGAGGGGACTATGAATAGACCATTGTGGTACTCTGCTGATGACTGGGAAGTATGATGAGAGGGGGTAGTGCCATTTTACAGACTGATACCTATTGGATAGGTAGCTTTTGAATCATAGAAAAGTGAGCTGAGAGAGACGTAGTGACAACATTTGATGTAGAAGTTTGCTGTGACAAACTGCGTCAAAGACTTCAGACAAATCTAGAAATAAGGAGGAAACTAGTTTGCCATTGTCTCTATCTTTATTGACAGTATCTATATAAGTTATAAGTGCAGTGTTAGTATGGGAAATATGGAAGCCATGTTGTGGAGGAGATAGGAGTTCTTCCTTCTGAGATAGTTTAGCAATTATTTTTGAATACAAGTATTTTGGAGAAGGGGATAATATTGCTATAGGTCAAAAGTTAGTAATGTCTGTTGAATTTCCTTTTTTGTGCAGATGGATAATGTGTGACTTTTGCCAGAGAGAGGGAAAGCGGGATTCCTGGACAGACCTATTTTGAAGGACAGGGTAGGCATGCTATTTTAAGGTATTCACTTGGAAGGTCATCAGCTTTACTAGAGCATTGTTTAAGTCTGTTTAAGAGTAGTTTTATATAGAATGTGGGCACAGATTTGAAGGTGTAGGTAGATGTTGTGATTCATGGCTGCTGGACAGGATTAGGATTAGATGTTGGAGAAATCCTTATTTAGAGATGTTATACTATCAATGAAATCAGAGTTTAATTGTATTGTGGTTTTGAGTGATTAGTTATTAGTAGAGGATTTAGGGCTAAATTTATGGCCAGGATGTACGATTTCTTTAATGACTGTCCAGAATTTTTTAGGGTAGTGTTTACTATTATTTTGAAAGTCATTATAGTACAGTGTTTCTCTTCATTAATTTGCTTTATATTATGATTGCGAAGCATTCTAAAGTTTTCAAGATATTGTGGTGTTTTATATTTTTTGCCATTCTTTCAATGCTTTTTCTCTGTCCTGCATTAGCTTTCTACTCTTTTTAGATAGTCAAATTACACCATGTGTTTTTCATCTCTACCTTCAAGGAAGTGCAAGGCTATTTAGGATATTCAGGAAAGTTGTACTGAATTAATTTACAACATCATCTAATGGGGGATTTTTAGCAACTTCCAGTTAATAGCTGATAGGCTAGTAATGAACATTTCTGGGTTAAACGTGGAAAGGTTGCATGTTGTTTTATAAATATGCTGTTTACATGGATGTGTAAGGTGGCTAGTTGTACAGACTGGGAGATGACCTATGAGACAGTCAAACATTGTACCTGAGGTGGTGTATTTGCTATGGTCTGATAATAAGATCCAGTCTAATAGAGAATTTGATATCTTGTTATTATGTGTGAGGCTATTAATTAGTTGTGTGAAACCAAATAAGTTCATACTAAATGTCGAGGAGTTGCAATTTATGTCCAGCCAATTGACATTCACATCATCTAGTAGTATTATTTCTTGTGGAATTGTTAAGGATTTCCAGTGCAGGACATCTTCCAATATACTTGTATTATCACCAGGAGGGATGTAAAGAACAGTAATACATATTTGTTTATAATTGTTTAATTTCAGGAAAGTTATAAGAAGCTCTACTGAGCTGAATTTTGGTATCAGTTTGCTGTAAGAGGAAACATGATAGTTGTCAGGAAATATTAAAGTGATGCCACCATTGTTACTCTTTATATGGTCTTTACGGATGATATTATAGCTGGGAGGTATAATTTCAGAGTCATTTATGATGGGTTTAAGCCAAGTTTCAGTCACAGCGAGAATATCATTATGTTGCATAAGCCATGCATGTAGTTAAACAGTTTTATTTATTATGCTTTAACATTTATGGCAGCAATAGTTAGATTACCAGAGTTGAGGGTTTGACCATTGTAGGGTTAGAGTATTGTGTGGAAGAGAGTTGTCTTGATGTCCATTCATTCTGATAGGCGGGGCCAGAGTTAGGGTGAATGAGAGTCTCCTCCTAGAATGATTTTAGTATATTAGGGAAGCACTGATCCTTGTTTCTGGGAGAGTATTTTTTCCCACTTAATTTTGTTTTGATTTGAGTTGAAATGGAGTTAATCGGTCTATATTTGCAGTAAAGATGAGGAGTGTCATTAAATAGGTTTGGTGTTATGTGTGGAGTGTGTAGGAAAGAAGTAGGTATAGGTGACTGGGATAGAGTTGGAGATATGTTGAGAGCTATTATAGAGCAATGGTAGGATTCACTTTTATTTTGCACTTTATTATGTACCTTTCAATACTGCTGCTCTTCTCCTTTCATAATTCCATGGTAGTACAACAGCTATTCATTCTTTTTGTATCACACATACTAAAGTAAGTCACTGCAGCCGCACACAGTGCCTCCCCCTGCCCCACATGCTAACCTATATTACACTGTGCTTACTTGTGCATCTATTTGCATTATCACACATGATGCATCTGCTTTTGTATAATATTTTGGCAACAAGCCATTCTAAAACATATTGAGTCTGCAGCATGTTTTTAACTACATGTGAATGATAACATTATTACTGGTCTGTTAAGTATGCTATAAACTTCTAACCCAGCTCCCACAGGATGCCATGCTTGTTTACTTAGATTCATAGACAGATTTAGAAGTAAAGAGGAAAACACTGCCATGGTCCAAGAGTGGGACAGAAGGTAAAATATACTGGGCAAAACATTTTACATTACATCTGCAAGCACAAAAAAGCAGAGATCAGAGAACAAAGTTGAATGGTAAATCAGCTGAATGTGTAGAAAAAACATTGTACACATAATGGCAATGCAGTGATTCAGCAAAATAAATAAGGAGAAAATGCCACTGCAGTTACAAACCTACACATAGATGGTAACAGTCTCCTTGACTGAATAATTAATTGATCGCTTGATCGATTGATTGATTCATTCATTCATTGATATCCACTTTATCCACTTCAAGGTGGCAGTGGAGATAGAGCCTATCTCAGTACATAATGGGCTTAAAGAAGGGAAAGTAATGTGCCCTTCCCCAACCCCCCCCCCCCACACACACACACACACATATGCATACACATACTGGATGCACACCTACAGACACTTTGGAGGATTGCTAATTCACCCACAGCATGTCTTTGGGATTTGGGAGGAAAGTGGAAGACCCAGTGAAGACCAACAAAGACCCTAGAAGAGCATATAGTCTCTATTCAGAAAACTTTGAAACCAAGAATTAAACTTCTGAAACAAGTATTTATTTATGTATTTATGTATTTAGTAAACTATTTGACAAAGGAATTATTCTGCAGGACTCGATATATAAACAATGCCCTTTATAAAGATACACTTTTACCAAAAATGCTGAAAGTAGCAGACAAGGTAGTTGCATTTTAGCATTGCAGAAAATTGTAGCATCAGTCCTTAAAGAATAAAATACACAATACCCAAAATTCATTGGAGTAAAGTTGATGATTCAGCACATGAGAACAGTATAAATGTTACTATTTTATTTGATCAGTTTGTCCATTTGTCCAAGATTATAGACTAAGGCAGTTAATATGACCTAATAGGACTCGATTTGTTTCATGCAAATCTGCAGTGGGCTAGGCAGTGAGCAAGTGGTTCAGAATTCAGTATATTGCATTCATAATGAGTTTCACAATTGACTACAAAATGTTATGATAAATGAGGAATGGCAAGTGCCAGAGACATCAGTACTGGCACTAGGCTTTATGTTTATTAACTGTGACATTACATAAGTACTGACAAGGAATGAGGAGGAAGTGAGCTTTTCCTAAATTCATAATTAGCAGAAAGGTAGATACTGAAGGATTGCTGTGAAAATGAGGACAGACTTATAAAGACTCAAGAAATGCAGTCAAATCACTTCATTGGCCCCATGTCACAGAGGGATAAAGCCGACACTGTGGCCCAGACTACTCTTGTTTACTGGCAGCATAAGCAGTGGGGGGGGCCTGAATGGGAGAGAGTGGGAAGGAGCTGCTGACACAGGCTTGACCATCATGGGGGGAGTAAGGATCAAGAGCCTGATGAGCACCCCGTTACAAGCAGTGTGCCTCCTGGTTAGGAAGTTGTGCATTGATGTAATTCTGCATAGATTTCCTGAAGACAGCCACAGACAAGCTTCAAGGCTGCTATGGGTTGGATGGTTAGGACATATTGCCCTATTGGTGGATAACAATGCACCAGAGTCCCTGAGCTCCTCAGCTGCTCCACACATAGGTTAGACAGAGCCTGGTATAGGCAAAGATGGGTCCCAGACAGTGAATAACAAGAGGGATCTAGTGGCTGCTGATAGCAAAATATGACAACACATATTTTTTTTGGGGGGGTAAACCTCATGTTTAATTGAATTATAGGTAATAGTGATTGTTGCTACTAAAGAGATTTGCTGTAATTGTATTATAAAAACTAAATGCAGTCAGCTTTCTTGGCTGGTTTAATGACAGTAAGATAATGAAGAATGCCAGGAAAATCAAAAGTATTACAGTGAACTCCACTGCCCAACATACCACACACCTGTGTCTCACAGCCACTAAGGCCTAAACATAAACCCAACATATTAGTCATAGGAGACATCATTGTGAAACATACACAGATGTGCCCCTCACCAGGCTGGATAAGGAGAAAGTCATGGTTAGTTGTTTGTCAGGTGCCAGAATCTACCATATCATCCATGCACTCAAGTCTGTCAACAACAGGTACTGTTATGACTCTGTCATAGTCAATGTTGGTGTGAATGACTTGAGACATACCTCCGTGGACTGTATGAAGAGAGACAGGATCGAGCTCACTGAATATGTGTCCCAGGCAGGTATGTTTCTAGCCTTAAGCAGCATTCTACCATCACCCAGAATGATGTCTTAATAGAAACAGAAAATGATTGAATTTAACAATTGACTTAGTTTCTGGTGTCATTTCAAGGGGATCCAGTACCTGACAGCCTGAGAAGACATGATCGACAGACCACGATGCTTTGCCAGAGATGGCATGCATCTGTCTCCGTTGGGCTTCAGACTTCTGGCAAAGACTCTTGCCTCCCTCATAGTGCCTTTTTAGGCAATGCCATGAGATCAAAACTACCAACATGAAAATTTCATCAAAATGCAAATTTAAGGTCATGCTGCTAAAAGCAAGGAGTCTAAACATGAAACTGCACTCATTGCAACCATTCTTAACCCTGAAAGATGCTGATGTTTGTGCAGTCACAGAAACCTGGTTCAAAGCTGTGGAGAGCACCCCAGCCATACCAGGTTACTCATCCTATCATACATTCAGACCCCAAACCATGGGCAGCAAAGCAAAATGAGGTGGAGTTGCAATATATATTAAAGACATGCACACCTCAAGGCTGGTCAAACAATATGACACACAGGAGACACTCCAGGTGCAGTTAACCATTGACAAGACCCCTATTCAAGTCATAGCTAGCTACATGCCCCCAACTTTGACTCAGTTTGCCCCCTCCACTTATCTGGATTTCGACTCTATCAATACTCAACCATTTACTCTGATCCTGGGCGACTTTAACTATCCAACCATAGACTGGAAGAGCTACTCATGCCAAAACACAAATGCCCAGAGATTCCTTAATTTCGTCAGTGCAAATGCCTTGGACCAGCTGGTAGACACCCCTACAAGAGGTGATAATATCATGGACTTGGTATTAACCAACATGAGTAACCACTGCAGCATCCCTACAGTGCCATCTTGCCTGGTAAGATCCAACCACAAAGCAGTCACTTTAGAAGTCACCATCTCCCCCAACCCTGCCCTGGCTAGGGTCAAACAAAAAAAGTCTCTAAAGCTGATTACAACCTCCTGAGGGAAGGTATAAACAGTTTCACAGCCTCCTCCCTTTCCATAGGAATTGGCACATACATCCAAACCTACACCAAATACTATATAAGCATTTATATAGCTGCATGGTATCAGGAAAACCTGACAGGACAAAATATTCCTCCTCAAGGAAGAGTAAACCTGTCTGGTGGACATCTGCAATAAATAAACTCTATAATAAAAGGAAAAAATTGCTGTCCAGGGCCAAGAAGGAGCAGATGCCTAACTGAAAGCAATCTCTTCTTAGCCTGAACAAGCAAATAAGAGCACTAATGAAATCCTCCAAAGCAAACTTTGAGTCCAAACTGGCCACATCTACTAAACACAGTCATAAGGCCTTCTTCACATATGTCCGCAGTCTCAAAGGAAGCACTCAGATCTGCTCAGAACTGGTGGTCAAGGACACCATATACACAAACGCTGTAGATATAGCCATGCTGCTGGCAGACAAGTTCAGTGAAAACTTCACCCCTCTGTCCCCCCAATCAGTAAATCAGGACATCCCCAGCACCTGCCCCCTTTCTCTTATTTCTAGGGAGCAAGTCATCACTGCCCTCTCAAAGGCAAAAAAAATACAGCCTCCATGGGACGTGATAACATCCCAGGATGCATCATACATGAAATCAGGCAGGAAGTTGCAGCACCATTAGGCACCTTGTTCAACCAAACCCTGAGTACCGGCTCCATCCCAGCCGAGTGGAGAACAGACACTGTCATCTCTTTGCACAAAGGTGGATCTTCCACCAATCCAGGAAATTTTAGACCCATCAGCCTAACTAGCCTGATCTGCAAGGCCATGGAAAGGATTATCATGGACCTCATTAACAAGGACATTGGCAACCTCCATACACTTGATCCCACACAGTTTGGTTTAGTCAAGGGGAGGTGATGCCTGTTAAATTTGGTTGACTTCTTTGAGACAGTCACCAAAGCCATGGATGAGGGGAAGATAGTGCACACTGCCTACCTTGACCTGGCCAAAGCCTTTGATACTATTCCCCACTTGGGTATAATAGATAAACTCTCTCAACTAGGGGTCAATCCATATGTTACCAGATGGGTAGCAGACTGGCTCACGGATAGAATCCATCTAGTCAAAATAGGGGAAGCTACCTCAAGCAGTTGACCCATAACAAGTGGTGCACCCCAGGGATCGATCATGGGGACCCTGTTGTTGGGGATATACTTTTCTGAGGTGCTAGCCAAAACCAGTGGGCTGTGGCTGACCAAGTTTGCAGATGACTGCAAGCTGGGCACTGCCATGAATTCCCCTAGTGATGTGGACATCCTCCAAGAGGGTCTCACCCAAACAAATGACTGGTGCCAGAAACATGGCCTCAAACTGACTGCCAAAAAATGCATCATCATCCCCTTTGGGGAGAGTGACATCCCCACAAATTATCACATTAATAACAAGGTCCTAAGTACACAATCAGTTGTGAGGGACTTGGGCATCCAGGTTAATAGCAAACTGACTTTTGACCACCATATTGCCTCCATTGCATGGAAAGTATTCTACATGGCCCCACCTCATTACTAAGGGTATCTCATCCAGAAACAAGGAGGTCATAATATCCCTGTGTTCTTCCCTTATAAGACCCATTATTGAGTACAATGTCCCTTTCGGCATGTACCTCACAAAGCACATGCAGCAGCTGGAGAGACCACAGAGGTTCCTCACCAGGCGAATGCAAGACCTCAAGACATCTACCCTACACAGATATGGTAAAAGCCCTGTTCCTCTACTCAGTCTCATACAGACTCCTTAGAGGTGACCTCTGTCTGGCATATAAAGCAATCTTAGACCCCACCTTAATGGGACTGCTGTATATCCGTAAGTCAAGCTCCACTCGAGTAACCCACACGTGCAACCTCAACCTGGTCTGTGACATCAACAGGACTTGTTGGCAGGACAGATTTGTGTCCCAGAGACTCCCCCTTCTGTGGAATAGACTGCTTCTCCACATCAAGCAGAGTACCTCATTAACCTTTTTTAAGTGCAACCTGGATAACTGGATGGGGAACAGAAAATACACCACTAGGATTCCACCTGTGTCCCTGCTGGACAGGGGCATTGGGTGCTGACTTGTCGGAACATGGGCTAAATTCTTGGCTAGACCTGCAACAACTTCAGGGCCAATAGCCAGGTAAGTTCCTATGATCCTATGATCCTAAGTTCCTATGCTCCTATTCCACCTCTGACATATCATGGTATTGGTGATTCACTTCTTGTCTCTGGCAATATCCTGTGCATTGATCTTTACATGCAATGTTACTCGGTTTATCCTGTGGTACACCTATCCTAGTGTACTATTATGGGCATCCACACTATTAATGTCCTGCATAACTCCCTGTCACACTTTGTTCTAGTAGGTCTTGTCTTCTTTAGCTACCATTCTCAAGGATACACATGCAATGTGTGCATAGGACCTATAGTAGTATATCTGTCTTTGGTGCAGTGGTCTCTTCAGCTACTGCCATTCTCTTGGTCCCACAACAATATGTGTACCTCTATATACTACTCTATATATCTACTCATGTAGATGTGGATGTGGATATGTGTGTGTGTGTGTGTGTGTGTGTGTGTGTGTGTGTGTGTGTGTGTGTGTGTGTGTGTGTGTGCGCACATGTCTATATATGTATGACTATCCTTGCCATTCAACAGTGTCTCCTCTGCCCCCATTTGGTGGCCACAGATCTGTTTGATAATATGTTTTACCATTCAAACACTGTGTCAGCAATGGACATGTCATCACTGCAACAACCCATCAGCACCATGCTGAAAATTAATACCGTGGCCTGTGTACAGGTGGTCTCAAGTACTCCATAACATGTCTTATAGTCTGTGTGTATATGGTACACAATAGGCTATCATATATAGCAGGAAAATCACCTGTCCTGAAGTTGTTCTCTGCTCCCTGCCAGTTAACAGAAGAGTGTAAGAAAAAAACCTCTGCCCTCCCCAAAGCTAGCAAAGAAAAAAAAAAAAAAAGAAAAGAAAGATCATGCAGGATTTACCCACAGAAGGCTTTCATCACTCGGACTTCACTTTTGTGATCAAACTAAACCAATCATGAGTAACTCCTGCATTAGTAATACCCAGTCATGGACTATTACTAACATATTCCTGCTGCCTGTATTTTGTTCTTACTTCTCACAAGTAGATAAGGGGGAATTACTAAAGAAAGAATGAATTATGTAGTTTACTGTATTTTCAAAAATACAGAAAATTAAATGGAATGGTTCACTTCATAATCAGACTGCTATTAATTTGCAAATACTTATTATATAGTACATGATTTTTTAAATTTTCCCTGCAGCAATCAGCCATCTGCCGGAACCCCTTCTTAGTTTTTCATTTTGACATCTCTGGCACCTATCTTATCCCTCATAGACCAAGTCCATGCAAGTGGGGAAATCTGAAGTGTAAATGTCCAGGAACTGGGCAAACATGAAGTCAGGGTGACCCAGAACAGTGCCATCTTGACAGCTTTGAAGGGCTTTTTTGCTTTGCATTCTCATTGGCCTACCCCTCCTTCTAAACCCAATGTGCAGTTCTGTCAATTTATAGTTTGAGCTTTAGGACAAGTGTCCCTTGTCACCACTGCTCTGAACAGAAGACCCTTCTCCCTAGAATAAGTAAGCCTGGAAAGCTGTAAATCAGTCCCCTCCTTCAACTCCTCAGGGTCCTAGTCCACTGACTGAGCACTAGTCTCCTGGGTTGCAGTCAGGGCTCCTTCCCTTTATGCTGTGTAGCAGGCCTTATGATTTTTTTTTCTGTTTAACATAAAATAATAGCTCCAACAAGTGGCGATGCAGTAGTACACGAGCAGTGTAGTTCATAAGGGTCAGGTCACCTGTGACACCAAACTGAAACAGCAGGACAGATAGTACTTCTACAGGGAAATAAATAAACAGCAAAGCAGGTATGTTTCAGTGATGCTATACTCAGAAACTTAAAATGTTGTTTTCCAGAGTACAACATTGTTGTAGAAATAACATGTTAACAGAGCAGCAACAAACTTCCTACATGGAGTATAATTAGGGTTGCCAGCTGTCCGTTTTTTGACCGGACTGTCCGGTTTTCAGACAAATTGTCCGGTTAAAAAAAATCATCAAAACCGGACTCATGAAGTCCGTTTTTTTTTTTTTTTTTTTTTTGTGCAGTCAGATTCAAAACACAGAAGAATTCTCAAGCAATGAAAAAGCTTTATCATTAGGTCAACGGAAAAATAAGACTGAATGTTTTAAGCAGTAAAATCTATCTAGCGTTAAAACAACTTGTTTTGTTGTTACGCTAGATAGATTTTACTGCTTAAAACATTCAGTCTTATTTTTTCACGTTAATTCCACTTATACAGACTAAATTTAAGCTGAACTGTCTTCTCTTTCTACATACATGGTACTTACTTATGACGAGGACTGAAAAGTGAAAACTGAAAACATACTCTTATAATGCAGACAGCGCAATTACCGCCGTCCGCCGCCTGTGTTTTCTCCCCTTTTCCTTTAAGTGCGGCTTATTAGTCATCATCAATCAGCTGCTCATCATGCCATGCGTGCGTGCTTATTCCACCACCCACCAGTGTGGAATGGAATAATTGCGCGGAAATTTTAAACAGCACAGTTCCGGTGTGATTGAAGAGCAAGAGCCAAGACTAGGGGGTGTGTCACCACCACGTACGGACTGGACAGCCCTGGACTGGCAGTGTAAAAACTTTCAGACTAAGTGAAGTCTACGGCAGAAATAATAATTAGATAGCCAGCCTAGGTAGGGTCAGGTCAGGTTATTCTCTCTTTTTTGTTTTAATTCATCATAATCATAGCAGCATTTTATGCATGACATTATATTAGGCCAATGTCCTCCTGCAGGCTGCTAGTCTCTGTCTCTGAGTCTGAGGAAAGGGAAAGTCTGTGTCAGACTGTCAGTACAGTAGAGGATGATGACATTAGTGAGTCTGACATATATCTACCATATAAATTTCAGAATGGAAGTGGAACCCTTTGCTGCTAATCAGTCTAAGCAGAATTTTTCAGTTGTTCTATCTTGTATGTAACCATGCCAAATTATATGTCAAACCCATGCTGAATGGTGGTAATGGATATGTGTTGGGTTTAAAAAAATAATATAACAGAATACTAGTCATGCAGATGAAATTAACCATAAAGTATAAGGGTCAGGCAATCATGGTGTTGTCTTCACTTGAGCAGCTGCTGAAGTCTATCCGTCACTTCCACATACATGATCTAGATATAAATTATGCAGCAATCCATGATACAAGAGCTCATGCTCTGCTGAGTAGTTATCTTCCTTGCACTATTGCTGAACATACTATGGCCAGTGCACCATATGTGTCTGCTACCGGATTTCCTTCTAGCAGACCTGGCTTCAGAAAGTGTACCAAACAAGAAGGAAAGCAGTCAAGGGTTCCTCTGTTCTCAGGATAGTACTTAAACATTTGGATGAATAGGAGTGAATTCTTAAGGTAGGGGGATTTTTATGGGGAAAAGTAGTGAATTAATCTTTGTACCTTTCCACTAAGTCATTGCTGTCATTTGGAATCTCTGGGAGTTATGTGGGTATTTATTTTGAACAGATGATAGCACCTTTTTCATGAGGGGAAAATGTGCAAATATGTTCATTTATTTCTTAATTTTCAATATTTCTGTGGGTCTAAGTGTTCCATTTGTGTTTCTGTGTATGACCTTTAAATCATGTGTGACTACTATATATTTTGGTGTCAGTTATATAAATTGTTTGAATCAATACAACTAACTCCATTTGCCAACATTCATTCCGACTGATTTTGAGACTGTTGCTACATGTGGTATGAGTCCTAATGTGAGCCAATTGAAAGGCTGTCACATTCACTTCACAGTTATGGTCTGGCACCACTATATGTGCAACTTTATGCTTTAAATTGGAAATTAAATAGGTGATTACACTGTCTGATGTTCATCGTGTTTCACTGTTGCAGTCATGACTGTAGGGTTCTCCCCTGCCGGCAGGCAGCCCTCGGTCAGCCAGAATCCCAAAGTCTGGGTCTGGCGTCGGCTGTTCTACCATGCTCCCTGACGTCAGAGCGCCAGGAGTACAAAGATGACAGCCGACACCATCTTCTCCAGTCTTTCTTGCCGTGCGGTGATAGCAGTTCGCAAGTGCTGGTCGGCTGACTCCTGACGATTTTTCCTGATAAACTTCAGTCCGAAGATTTTCTTCTCCACTTAAAGCTAAGTACCCCGTTGGGGAAACTTTTTTCTTGCTCCATTCCGATGTCAGAAAAAGTTAATAATTGTATTTCATGTGGGAAGCAAATACCTCATAAGGATTTTCATTCTTACTGTATTCCTTGCTTAGGCCCTGACCACAACGTAGCTAGTTGTCGGTTTTGTGCTAGATTCAATCAACGTACAATTAAGTGAAGGTACGATTTTGCTTTTCATTACTTCGGTAGACGCTTTAACTACAAAATGTCATCGGATACGGTTCCAGCTACCGGAGTTCACAAACGTCGCAAGGATAAAGACAGGCCTCCGAGGTCCAAATCTGATGATAGCGCACAAGCGGAGCCAGCTTCAGGTTCGGCTGTCGTCAGTGAGGCGCTTTTGCAGCCCCTGTCTTCGGCCATTTCAGAACCGATGGCCGAAACGGACTCTCATGAGGAGCCAACCAGGCTTTTAAATATTTCTATTGCAGGACCTTCGGACAATGCTCCTTCGGATGGGTCTGGAGCCGCTGTGCAGGTACCGGCTTCCAAAGGGGTTTTCAGGCCTACTCAGCTTCTAATAAAGGCAAAGCCAAAGACAAAGGCAAAGACTCCTTCTAAATCAAAGACTGCAACACAGGCCTCTTCCGAACCGGCTCCCAAGTCACAGAAACAGTTACTCAAGATGGCGGAGGATTTACTTACTATGATTAGGGGTTCACATCCCCCTCCAGATAAAAGGCCAAGGCAGGATGTTTATTATGATTCCTCTGATCAGGCTTCTGTTTCCTCAGTTTCTTCTTCTGACCAGGAATATTCTTTCCCTCCTTATGAGGATTCTGATGCTGAGGAATCCATTCCTTCAGCTTCTCCCCCTGAGGATTTCTCTTTTGGGGAAACTTTGCATGAAATGAGGGAACATTTCCACTGGGAAGGACAGGAGTATTTGGAATCTAAGAAAAGACTGAGGGATTTTCTTCTTCTTCCCCAACATAGACCCCTGGCTATTCCTCCTGTTTTGGATATTGTGGATGATGCCTTTTCAGAGGCTAACTTAACCCCTGACTCTTTTTCCTCCTGCTCCTGTTAAGCCTGATAGATATTACAGGGTTCCTGATTCCCATCAGTTTTTATACAAGAACCCTTCTGCTGACCCTGAAACCATTTCTCAGGGTCCTAAGGAAGTTAAGGCCGCTTCTGCCAAAAATCCCATTCCTACTGAAAAGGATTCTCGATCCTTAGAAAGATGGGGAAAAAAGGTGTACACTTCTGTTACTTTGTCCATTAGGGCTTTAAACTGTCAATTTCATATGCTGAAATACCAGCAATTTCTTTTGTCTGTTTTAAAACAGAAGCTTTCTTCCTTTTCTGCCTGTGCAGATGATAAGGAATTACATGACTTATTGCATGCCACTGAACAAGTTGGAGGCTTCTTGTAGGGCTGCGGCCTCTGGCACAGTCATTAGAAGGCATGCATGGCTAAGGGAACAAAATTTGCCTGAACAAGTAAAGGCTAAATTGTTGGATGCTCCTGTTCAGCATAATGTGTTGTTTGGATCAAAAGCTGAAGAGGTGATTAAAAAGATGGAGGATAAGGTGAAATCCATGCAAACAGTTAAAGATTTCTTACAAGTACAGCCACCTCGATTTAGCAGGAATTGGCCTTCAAAAAATTGGTCCTTTCCCACTTCAGACAGGCCTCAGAGGGGTAGATATAGACGCTCCAGAGGAAGGACGCAAACTCAAGCTTCTTATAGACCAAGACAGTGGACTGCTTCCACCCCTAGGGGAGGAGAGGACAGGTCACAAACTCAAAGGAAACAAACTCAATGACTCCCTCTGTTGGGCTACAGGAACTTCTTGCCTGGAAGCCCCTCTCGGAGGAAACCTCTCTCTTTTTTATCAAAATTGGACTCAAATAACCCAAGACAAGTGGGTTTTGGATGTGGTTTTAAGAGGTTACAAATTCCATTTTCATACCTTGCCAAGGCCAAGCGGATGGCCAGACCTTCCAAAACATCAATGGACGGAGGCCTTAAACCAGGTGGAAGCTCTTTTGGCTATGAATGCCATAGAACTGGTTCCACTTTCAGAGATAGGAAAAGGTTTTTACTCAGGGCTCTTTCTAGTCCCAAGGAAGCAAAATTCATGGAGACCCATTCTGGATCTGTCGGTCTTGAACACCTTTCTAGAGATTCCAAAATTCAAGATGCTTACTCTACAGCAGCTACTTCCAATGCTGTCCAAAGATGCATGGATGGTAACTTTGGATTAAAAGGAGGCATATTTACACATTCCCATCAGGCAGGATCACAGAAAATACCTCAGGTTCAAGGCCGGATCGAGGCACTTTCAATTCTCTGCGCTGCCCTTTGGATTGTCTACTGCGCCCAGGGTTTTCACCAAATGCCTGCCTCCAGTAGTAGCTAACTGCAGACTCAAGGGAATTCAAATTTACCCTTATCTGGATGATTGTCTAATTCAGGCAGACAGTAAGGATGTCTTACTCCAGCATCTAGAATTTGTACAGAACCTCCTCAAGTTCCTGGGATTCTCTGTAAACATAAAAAAGTCAAATTTGACACCATCACAACAGATAACTTTTCTGGGTGCTCTTCTAAACACCACAACTCAGATGGCATTTCTGACATCCAAAAAGCAATTACAGCTGGCTTCAACTTTCAAAACCTTGGCAACTTTAACTCAACTATCTGCAAGGAAATTCCTGCAGTCTCTGGGTTACATGGCCTCCTGCATCCTTCTCGTACCATATGCAAGACTACACATGAGGAAAATACAGTGGTACCTAAAAAGTGTATGGTCTCAGCATTGCCACAGTTTAGACATTCTGATCTCCGTCCTTCCTTGCCTTCAAAAGGAATTTCTTTGGTGGTCCAGGGCATGTATTCTAAACAAAGGGAATCCCTTCCGTCTGCCTCCTGCCACTCAGATTCTAACCATGGACGCCTCGGATTATGCTCGGGGAGCCCATTTTCAAGGCAACTGTCTGTAGGGCCTTTGGACAAAAGATCAGAAGCACCTGCATATCAATTTAAAGGAAATGTTAGCCGTTCAGAAAGCTCTATTGGCCTTCAGGAATCTTTTACAACCAGGACAACTACTAATATGGACAGACAACCCCACAGTTATGTGGTACATAAACAAGCAAGGGGGATCTCATTCCTACCCCCTTTGCAGACTAGCCATGGATCTATGGAACACAGCTCTAGCTTGCAATCTGGATCTTCAGGCTCAGTTTCTACCAGGGAAACAAAACTTCCTGGCAGACAGTCTGAGCAGAAACCTTTCGGATCCACACGAATGGATGCTGGACACCAAAATATTCAGGATGATAACAGCAGTTTGGGGATGTCCTCACATAGACCTCTTTGCATCCCATCTCAATCATCAACTACAGAATTTTTGCACCAGGACTTTCCACAGAGAAGCTTGGAAAGTGGATGCTCTGTCATTCAGTTGGAGGAACCTCTCGGGATATGCCTTTCTGCCTCTTCCTCTTCTTCCACGGGTCTTATTGAAGATAAAACAGGACAAGCCCAAGATGATAATCTTCCTGGCTCCAAATTGGCCTCGGCAGTTTTGGTATCCAACTCTAAAAAACCTATGCCTGGAGCCCCCTTGGGTTTTACCTCAGTCTCCGAACCTTCTGTCCCAACATCAGGGTCGGGTTCTACACTCTCATGTCAGAACTCTCAGCCTGGCGGCCTGGTTAATCCAGGGCCTTTGATTTCTTCTTTCCTACCCAAGCAGGTTATGGATGTCATTTTAGAAGCCAGCCGTCCTAGCACTAGAAAATCTTATGCAGGAAAATGGAAAAGATTTTGTTCCTGGATGCAGGCTCAGGATTCTGATCCTCTTCTTCCTAACATTACTTTAATTTTACTTTACTTGACAGATCTCTTACATAAGGGTCTCTCTTTCTCTTCCATTAAGATACATGCCTCTGCTATTTCTGTTCATTATACTACAGACCCTCCCATCTTTTCCCACCAGCTCATGAGACAGTTTCTCAGAGGAGCTAAGAACTTAAGACCTCCTAGATCTCCTCCCATTCCTGATGGGATCTCAACTATGTTTTGGAAAAACTAACCTTGCCTCCTTTTGAGCCTGCTGCCTCTTCTGACATCAAGTTTTTATCCTGGAAGACAGCTATCCTGTTAGCCCTAACCTCTGCCAGGAGAGTTTCAGAGTTACAAGCTCTTATGGCTGTGGAACCTTATATTATTTTTCATCAAGAGGACTAATCCTACCTTCATGCCTAAGGTGGTTTCCAAAGTGGCTTTAAATCAAACTATCCACTTGCCATCCTTTTTCCCCACTCCTCAAAATAAAGGGGAAAGGATCTTACATTCCTTGTATGTACACAGACAACTACGTTTTTACCTGGACAGAACCAAGGACATCAGAAAATCAGAACAATTGTTTGTTTCTTATGCTTCAAGTTCCCAAGGTAAAGCCATTTCAAAACAGACCATTTCTAAATGGATTGCTCATGGAATCAGATTTTGTTATTCACATCATGGAAAGCAAATCCCAGGGAGTATACGGACTCATTCCACCAGAGCTGCTGCCACTTCTGGCCTTCCTCAGGGAGTTCCTACCAAAGACATTTTGGAAGCTGCAACTTGGAGTTCAGTGCATACTTTTTCTAAGCACTACAATCTACCTCTCTACTCTAAGTCTAGGGCAGGCTTTGCCTCTGCAGTCTTGCAGGGCCTTTTAGCCACCCTTCTTCTTTATGACCACCTCCCTTTCTTTCAGCTTTGGGATTCTACCCTACAGTCATGACTGCAACAGTGAAACACGATGAACATAGTACAGTTGTGTACAACTACCATAAATGTAGATGTTCGAGTGTCTTCACTGTTGCAGTCTGGGTTTCCCTCCCTCCTGTCCCCTCTTATTTTTACTTTTGTGTGGTTCCTTTTTTCACCATTCTTCTGAGGTGTATTTGCAAAGGTTATGGGACCTTTTTCATTTTGGGACTCCTGACATCTGGGGCAAGAAAAACTGGAGAAGATGGCGTCGGCTGTCAGCTTTGTACTCCTGGCGCTCTGACGTCAGGGAGCATGGTTGAATAGCCGACGCCGGACCCAGACTTTGGGATTCTGGCCTACCGAGGGCTGCCTGCCGGCAGGGTAGAACCCAACAGTCATGACTGCAACAGTGAAGACACTCGAACATCTACATTTATGGTAGGTGTACACAACTGTACTTTCTTGAGACTGATAAGGTTAGAAGAGCATATAATCACCTAAATGCAATCTTCCCCTGGATCTGAAGTTCTTTTCCTAAAATTTTATGATGACCATTATTTGCTGTGGAAGCCACAGAGGTTTTCAATTAAAGCATAACGCTGAGTCTTTGAACAATAGGTGGGAAATTGGAAATCACCCTGTTGCCATTGCCAATGCACAATGCCACTTATCTGTTTTTTTCTGGACTATCCACACAAATCAAATCAATTCTCTGCTCTGGACGGTAGTCAGGAAATTGGGAAAACACTGTACAAACTCCATTTTTCTGTTTCACAAAAAGAAACAGACTATCAGTGTTTGTTACAATTGGCTGATTTACTATGCTTTTTTACAGAAAAGCATAGTAAATCGGCTGAAAGCAGGCATCCGGAACAGAAAAAGAGGGCGTTCCCATCAGCTGATGTCACAGTGATGTCACAAAATGGGTGTGTCGTTGATGGGAGAGTGGGTGGGAATGGGTGGAGTTATGGGTGATGCGAGGGGCGTGACCTTAGTCCGGTTTTAGCCACAAAGAAATCTGGCAACCCTAAGTATAATGTTATACTGTTCATTATGCAGACATACTAAGCAGCACAGTTAATTATGCAAATAGGCAGGGATGTTAATAATTCAAGAATCACAGGAAAATATATTGTCTATCATCAAATAAACCTTGTGTAATATAACACTTTAATGCACTGTAAATTACTGACAATCTGTTTTTGCCAACTGATTGAAACATACTTTAATTTGTATAACAAATAAAAACAGTAGCAATACACTACTAGGGGCAAACGCTTCACTTCTCAGAACCACGATAATGATAAATCCAAAATCAACAAAAGCAGTGAATGAACCAGGCAGTTCACATGGAGAATAAAACATAAAACTGTTTAATGTTGGTAAGCGCTTTCACTATGAGCTTCCTCAGACCACAGACCTTTAATTTGTATTCATTTGCCTTATATATCTTTATTTTGCTGGCCACAGAAATCATTATTGTTGCAAGCCAGCTCCAGCACAAACCAACAAGAAGTATTGATAAATGCTTTTTAATAGTCTAATCATAGCTTTTCTACTCTTCTGATTTACAAACATTTTTGGAAAAAAAAGGATATTCCCAACCAAAAATCTACTACCAGTTATGTGTGGGGAGCTTGTCAATTTAGTTATAAAGCACAGTTTGAAAAGTTTGCGGTAGTGGTGCTGCGGTAGCGTTGTCACCTCACAGGAAGATGTTGTCGTGTTCGACTCTCAGCTAGAGCGTCTTCTGTGTGGAGACATGCGTGAATGGGCGTGCCTTCGTTGAAGGTTGTGCGTGAGGGCTGGTAACTCGGCTCGTAAATATCCACTACCACACATTAGGAGACCGGAGTTCCGCTGTGGCGACCCCTAACCGGCATAAGCCGAAAGACACAACAACTGAGCATTGGATTTATGATGAAGGTACTTTCTACAAGGTATATGAAGAAACTGTGCCCATCAGGGTCCTAATACAAGAAAGAAACCTAGCAAACAGCATGCCTAAGGTGCATCAATATAATGCCAATTGTCACTTTTACCAGTCGTTTTAACTGATGGATCCCAACAGAAATTCCACTGAGCACTTTAATATAAAGTACTCATGCAAATGCATGCTGTAAATCAAAGAACTTCTACCAGACTGACGTGAAAAGTGACACATTTTTTCATTATAGATGATTTTATCTAAAGCATCTACATAATGTAGTCCTGGAGTACTTTCTTTAGCAACTCATATTTGCAGAACCACTACTAAGTAGTAAGAAAGTAAAAAAGGCAATGTTCAAGGAGACAGAAGTAGATCTTAAGGAGGTAAGGCATAAAATACAGTTAGGAAAATAACATTTCAGCAGTTAGAAAAAGTGTTTACTACTAAACAACAGCAACTATAATCCAATCAACCCTAACATGATGTCTGATCTTTGACACAGTCTTAAAACAGTCTATATAGAAATAGTGGAATGTCTGTTTTAATCCTTCCTGCAAGTTCTTTATCTTTAGTACCACCTAAAAACTGCATGTGGTGAACTTTCTCAGCAAACCCAGTTTGGAAATGAAGACATCTTCATTTCCCATGGAAAGGAAGGAAGTAACAGAAGGGGTATTATATAAAACTCTTTGTTATGCTATCTGTAAAATAATGCACATTTTTTATGTATCCAAGTTAGCAGAATTTAGTACTGTTTAGCATAATCTGGCCCAATAAACCACCCTTAATTGCCTTCCAACCCCAATACACCACCCCCTTATAGCTCACCAATCAAAGGACTTGACAGCATGGATATGCAATTTCCTAACTTCTCTGCTGCCAGCTTGGTGGATATAACCATCTTGAGACAGTGTAGCAATTGCCTTATGTTTACTGACAACTACTTAACCTTAAAGAAACAGACACTGTATGTGAGAGGTGTACTTACACAATCTTACTGGAGGTTAAACTTTCATTTACAAGTGCACATCAGGTTGCCAAAACCACATAACCAATACCCATCCCACATAGCACACAACACACGCACACACACACACACACACACACACACACACACACACACACACACACACACACACACACACACACACACAGGCTAACGTATGCTGAGACCTTAAAGCAGTCTTCCTAAATAACAAAGATAGTTTAGTGTGATAGTTGGCAAAGCTATGCCTCAGCAAACAAAAATGCACTCTGAAAAAAAACAGACCTAAACAGCACATGCCATCACACTCAAAGGATTCCCAAACACTAAGACAAGCAAACAGACCTCCTAGGACTTTCGTCATAGGGGACTCCATTTTACGATACACAGATGCTTCTCTAACCAGGCTGAATAAGGAATAGATAATGTTTAGTTGCTTATGTGGATCCAGGATCTGCCAAATCATATATGCACTCAAATCATCACATCATGGGTACCAGTAGGATTCCATCATAGTTCATGTAGGAATAAATGACCTGAGACATACCTTCCTGGACTATATGAAGAGAGACACTATGGAGCTCTCAGACTATGTATCTCAGGCTGGTATGAGCCTAGCATTGAACAGCATATTACTATCACCAAGTTTGATATTACAACATGAGAAAAAAATGATTGATTTTTAGCAATTTGCTATCTTTCTGGTGCCATCCTAAGGGGATCCCATATTTTTCAGCTTGGGAGGACATGGTTAACAGACCATATTGCTTTGCAAAGGATGGTCTGCACCCATCCCTTCTAGGCTTTTGAATATTGGCTAAAACTTTATCTACCCCATAGTGCCTTTTTTAGGCAATGCCAAACTGGCAAACCTACCTACATAGCAAAATCAACTCAACTGAGCCCTAAGATGTTACTGCTCAATGCCAGGAGCCTAAATGTAAAAAAAACAAAATTGCACTCCCTCCAAACCCTCCTCACACTCAAGAATATAGTCATCTGTGCAGTTACCAAGATGTGATTTAAAGTGGCTGAGGACACCCTAGCAGTGCAAGGTTTCATTGTCTTCCACACTTTTAGATCAGTAGCTGCACAAACAAGGACTAAAGTTGAAGACGTCTTGATATACATCAGTAACAGACATACAATTAGATCGGTTAAACAGGCTGATGTGCTGGAGTTCCTACATGTGCAGATAACCATACATAAAATCCCATTCCATATTCTACCCAGCTATAGGTCACCTTCCATATCCCAAGAAACTCACAATGCATGTTTGGGCCAACTGGAGACATTTGCCATCCAGCCTAATACCCCACTCATGGGAGACATTAATTAAAATTCTATAGAGTGGGAATCCTACATGGACCCAAATCTACAGACACAGTGATTCTTGGCATTCATAAACATAAACATTCTTGACCAAATAGTATATGTCCACTACAGGCTCCAAAATACTGGACCTCATATCCACAAATATGGGAGAATGCTTCACACCCCACCCCATGTCTTGTCTTGTTTTGCCATGAAAGACCCAACCATAAAGCTGCCACCTAAAAACTCAAAATGAACTCCACAAACCTAGTAAAATTAATTATAGTTAGGATCTATTCCAAGACAAACTTCCTTAGTGTGAGATTGGTGTAATGGTTAAGGTGTTTACTTTCTAGTTACAAGGTGCAGGGTTTGGCTCTCACATGGGGTAACTAGCTAGGCTTAAAATGACCCACAAGGGCAGTTAGCCTAGTATTAATCTGTGAACCTATTTTATTAAATGATGGTTTGTCAAAATTCAATGTCCCTCCACACCCCAAGAACACAGCAGCTTATGCTGAATTACTGTCAGAAACTCTGTACAACCATGTCAATGGCTGCATACACGCATACACGTGACTAGCCCCAGAAACGAACAGGCCTGGTGTCTTCCCAAATTAAACAGGATATTTAAATATAAAACATTTAATACAATACCCCACTCAGGCATTGTCAACAAGCATACAGAACTAGGCATAAACCCATTGATAACATACTGGGTAGCTAGCTGACTCATAGATAGGACCCAAGAAGTTAGGATCGGTGAGGCCACCTTTAGGGCTCTGTGCTGGGCCCGCTCCTCTTTGGCATTAACTTCTCAGAGGTCAAAGCCAATGTTAAAGGCCTCTGGCTGACCAAGTTCACAGATGATTGCAAACAAGGAGCAATCATTGAATCCCCCCAAGACAGGGACACTCTTCAGGAAGGTCTAACACAGACAAATACTTGACTCGAAAGCCATGGTTTAAAAGTCAATGCTAAGAAATGCATTAGAGTACCTTTTGGGAAGCTAGCTAACCTGGGTAATTAAGTCATCAGTAAAGCACCCCTAAAAGTTGATTCATTAGTCCAGGATCTAGGAACTCAAGTAGACTGTAACCTAGAATTTGATCAATATGTGTACCAAATGTAGTAAGAAAATCCTTATATGTTGCTCAACTTATAAGTAAGGGTATTAGTTCCAGAAAGGTCATCATACCACTGTACTTGGCCTCATCAGAGCCATCTTAGTGAATAATGCCCCCATCTAATATGTGTACCAAACGTAGTAAGAAAATCCTTGTATGTTGCTCAACTTAAAAGTAAGGGTATTAGTTCCAGAAAGGTCATCATACCACTGTATTTGGCCTTATCAGAGACATCTTAGAGAATAATGCCCCCATCAGTATGTACCTGACCAATGGTCGCGGTGGTGCAGCGGTTAGCGTTGTCGCCTCACAGCAAGAGGTTATCCCATTCGATTCTTGGCTGGGGTGCCTTCTGTGTGGAATCTGCATGTCCTCCCTGCAGTCGTGTGACGTTTAAAGACATGCAGGTAGGTGTATGCGTGAATGGGCGTGCCTTCTTTGAAGGTTGGGCATCGGGCTGGTAACATGGCACCATAAAAATCCACTGCCAATAATTAGTGGACTGGAGGTCCACTGTGGCGACCCCTAACTGGGAGTAGCCAAAAGACATTCATTTAGTATGTACCGGACAAGACACATGCAGCAACTGGAACTTCTAGAAAGGTTTCTTACAAAAAGAATATAGGGAGTAAACACAATGTCTTAAACTAATCACTTCAAAGCTCTGTAAATTCTGAGAGGTGGTCATTGTCTGTTGTACAAGGCATTCCTGGACCCTGTTTTGTTGAACCTTTTGCACATCTGCAAAACATCAGCATTAGAACTACTACAACAAAATACCTCAATTTTGTTTGCAACATAAATAGGACATGTTGGAGAGACAGATATGCTTCTCAGAAAATTCCCATTCTCTGGAACAAGCTCCACATCCATGTGAAGCAGAGTTCCTCCCTAACCCTATTTAAGTGCAACTTAGACCATTGCATTGGCAACTGGAAATTCACTCCTGGTCTTGTTCCTTTGCCTGTAATGTACAAAGTCAGTAAATCACTCTCTATATAATCACATTTGTGGGTCATATTTTGGTTTTATGGCTAGGCTTATATTGGCCCTGCTGGTCATTAAGCTAATACGCACCTATGAAGTATGGAGTAAAGACTTCTCTAGACTGTCCTGTTCCACTTAACAAGTGGGTCAATTAAAGTATTAATTATCATCAGACACTGATGCAACCACATGATGATGATGATGATGATGATGATGAATAGGTTAATGCAGCACCTTGATCACAGTGAAAAGCCAAGTAAGACATCTAGTGTATAAAGACTGGTAACTTAGAAATTATTTTGGTCAGAAGCAACAAATGGAAATAATGCTTTTCAAAACAGAACATATATTTGGAATCTAATAACTGACACAAAGTACACAGTGAAATGCAAGCTTCTCCTACATGAAATCCAAGTCAGAAGCTAGAACTGTATCTATTGGTGCTTTCAAATGAGAAATGATATGAAATAAAGAGTAAAATAAAAAGGCTAACAGCTTGGAAGATGATAAGTCCCATCACATCACTCATAATGCACTGCTTTACCATATTAGTCAAGGTACTAGGATTTCTTTCATTTATAGAGTTATAAAGACACTGTATGTATACCCTATACTTCTGACACATTGATGCCTATTCCATAGATTATGTTAGCTTATTCTTGAATGTCTTATTTATTTATTTATTAATATTCTGTGGTACCTTACTTTCATCTGCATGGCAGTTTATTTATAGGTTCATAGGTGTGTACTAGGCTAATGGCCCTGGAGCCTTTACAAGCCTAGCCTATAGAAGTGCCCTGGCATTGTGCTGCCCGACGTTAGTTCCCAGTGCCTCTATCAGGTAGAGCCATTGGAGTGATCTCCCAGCTGAACTTTCTATTTCCCATCCACTCATCAAGATTTCTCTTGAAGAGGGCCAGTGAGGTGCTCTGTTTGACATGTATAAGAAATTTATTCCAGAGCATGGGCAGTCTCTGGGTTATGAACATGTTCCTCCAGCATGTTCTGTTGATTGTGGTAATGAGGCTGAGGTCTCTAGAATGTGTGGTGTAGAGGGATTTGGATTTCTTTAGATGTAGCATTTCTAACAGAGCTGGGTCAGACATGGCTTTGTAAGTCAAGCAGAGATCGCCTCCTAGTAGACGATATGAGACAGAGAATAGCTGAAGGCTTTTGAGTCTGTCCATGTAGGACATGTGTTTTAAGGCCTAGGATCCTCTTCGTGAGTTACTTTTGTGCCCTTTCCAGCTGTTGCATGTGTCTAGTGAGGTGCATGCCAAACGGGGCATTATACTTGATGACTGGCCTAATGAGGGAAGAGTAGAGGGAGACAATGACCTCTTTCTTCCTGGATGGAAAACCCTTGGTAATAAGATGTGCCACATAGAAGGACTTTCTGACCACAGTAGCAATGTGGTGGTTGAAGGAGAGGTTGCTGTCAACCTGTGTCCCCAGATCTCTTATAATGACTTCAGTGTTCAAAGGGCTCCCATCGATGTGGTAATTAGTGGAAACTGAGTTTTTCCCAAAGGGGATGATGTATTTTTTTGGCATTAAGCTTAAGGCCATGGTTTCGACACTAGTCATTGGTCTCAGTGAGGCCTTTCTGTAGGATGTCTATATCACTTGGGGAGGTAATAGTGACTCCCAGCTTGCAATCATCTACACACTTGGTCAGCAAGAGTCCCTCCGTGTTGGCCTGGACTTCTGAGAAGTAGATGCCAAACAGGAGAGGACCCAGGACCAATCCCTGTGGGACTCCACTCATGACTGGTCGGCAGTCTGACTTGGAGTCTGGTACTTTCACACTGTGGGTTCTATCTGTGAGCCAATTTGCAACCCACCTAGTGATATAGGAGGTTGATGCCTAGTTTGGTGTGTTTATCAATAATTCCTGAGTGGGGAATGGTATCAAAGGCCTTGGCAAGATCGAGGTAGGCTGTATGAACTGCCTTGCCCTCATCCACAGCTCTAGTGACTGACTCAAAGAAGTCTACCAGATTGAGCAGGCATGATCTACCTTTCACAAAACCAAATTACGCGGAATCTAGAGTTTGGAGATTCCCTATATCCTTGTTGACTATGTCCATGATGATGCGCTCCCTAGCCTTACATATCAGACTAATGGGACAATAACTCCTAGGGTCTGTAGTCACTCCTGCTTTATGGAGAGGGATGACTGTAGCAGTGCGCCATTTGGTAGGGACAAAGCCTGAGGTGAGGCAGTGATTGAACAGGGCACACAGATATGGTGCCAGTTCACTCTGTAGTCCATGTAGAACACATCCAGGGATATTGTCGGGTCCCATGGAAGCTGTAGTCTTTGCCTTGGACAATGCAGCTTTAACCTGTGCTGCAGTAATACTAGGTGGCTGGCATTCCTCTGGTATTGTGATTGGTCCTTTGGGGGGAAGAGAGGGGTAAAGTTGGCACTGACTCTGTCAGCCAGTATGTTGGCAATATCTGTTGGCTCAGTATAAGAGGTACCATTGTGCAGTAACTCAGAGCAAACCTGGGTATTGCTGTGGAGATTCCTGATATAACTATAGAAGGCTTTGTGATTGTTTTTAGTGTCTGCTGCAATTCTGCCTTCATAGCTGGCTTTAGATATTTTGATGAGGGATCTCAACTTTTTGTTGAGGCTAATAAGGAAGTTTTTCAGGTCTAGGGCTTCACCTTTTTCTGTAACAGTTTCTTCCTTCTGTTGTAGAGTTTATTAAAGGCAGTGGACCATCAGATTGGCTTCCTTTTTTGGAGGAGGTTCTGTTGGGTATGGCTAGTTCCATGCATTTATGTACGTGTTCGTACAGTGCATCGGTGTATGATTTGGCAGTCATGCATCTATTTTCCATTGACATAGGTGCAGTGAAGTTATCCACCTCTGTTTTTAGGAGCCCAAAGTCAGCTTTGAAGAAGTTTTTCATGGTGGTTACCTATGCAGGGGGTGTGGGTAAGATGTGGATTTCCATGGTGATTCATTTATGGTCGGATCTAACCTGGGAGGAATTGGCTATTGGTGTAGAGCAACTGTTGCCCATGTTAGTAATAACCAGGTCAAGGCTGTTGCTTCCTGTAGTGGGGGTAAGAATGAGCTGGTCCAGAGCATTGGAACTAATGAATTCCAGGAAGCGTTGGACCAGTGTATTGGTGCATGAGTAGTTTTCCCAGTTGATGAAGGGGTAGTTGAAGTCATCTAGTATGAGGGTGTTGGGTTGGACCCTAATAGTTTCCAGTGTGCTTAGGAACATGAAGTGAGAGTCTTGGCACATGGTTGGGGACCTATAGCAGGCTACGACCTGAATTGCCATCTTACCCAATGTTAGTTGTACCTGAAGTATCTCAGATGCGTTATGCTGGGCTACTAGTCTGGAGGTGTTCATATCCTTTATGAATATGGAGATACCACTACCTTTGGAGCTTTGGTCCATGTTCTGGGGCCAAAAGGTGTGGAATGAGTTATAGCCTGGTACAACAAGGGTGCTTTCTGCTGCTTTAAACTAGGTCTCCATTACAGCACAAATGTTGATGTTCTCCATTTTGATGAGTACTTTGAACAAGTGTATCTTGAGGTTTAAAGCAGCATGACCCTCAGATTGCATTTATTTATAGCTGTTACAGTGGTAATTTGGTCTTTGAAACACTGCCTAAAAAAGGCACTATAGTGGTGGCAAGAGCCTTAGCCAGTATCTGGAAAATCAGGGGTGACAGATGCAGGCCATCTCTGGCAAAGCATCGAGGTCTGTCAATCCATGTCATTCCAAGCATACAGGTACTGGATCCCGTTAGAATGACACCAGAAATGTAGCCAATTGTTGAAGTCAATAATTTTCTGCTTGTACTGTTGAAGGTTGTGCGTCAGAGCTGGCAACTCGGCATGTAAAAATCTACTGCCAATCATTAGCGGACCAGAGTTCCACTGTGGCGACCCCTAACCAGGAAAAGCTGAAAGACACAACAACTGTAATATCATTCTGGGCGATGGTAGGATGCTGCTCAGGGCTAGGGTCATACCTGCCTGGGCCACATAATCCAAGAGCTCCTCCATGTCTCTTTTTATGTAGTCCAGGGAGGTGCATCTCAGGTCATTCACATCCACATGGACAGTGACAGAGTCATACTTGCACTTGTTGTGGAGTGACCTGAGTGTGTGTGTGTTATGTGTCGGATTCTGGCACCTGATAGACAGCTGACTGTTACCTTCTCCTTATTCAACCTAGTGAGTGGGGCATCATTGTGCCTCACTATTGAGTCAACTATAATTAGTGTATTTGACAAGCTGTTTTGCCTTAGGGGCTTAGGTTGAAGAGCACACTGCGTAGGTGAGCTATGTGTCTTTTGGTTTGTGCTGTGTTGTGGTGGTCAAGTACATTTCTGCCTTGGAGGTCTCTGCTGTTTGGGTAGATTTCTATTGAGAGCCTCCGCGAAGGGAGGTGTGTGGTTTGTGTTTTTATGTGAGAGCTGTGATGGTGGGTGTTCTGGAGAGCTATGTGTTGCATGTGGTGTGATGCTGGTGTTGACCTTCTCCTCTTCACCAGCTATTCCGGTCTTGACTTGAGAGTGCATGGCTTCCAGTTTGGATATATAAGTGCATCTCTCACAAGTCTGAGTGTTGGGAGGTAAGAGGAGAGGGTTGTCTGTGTACATGAGGCAGTTGCTACACTGCCTCAGAATGCCCAAGTTCACAAGGTTAATAGGAGAAAGTACAGGGAACTGACCTTTAGACACGCCAGGAGGGATGGTCATTATTACTAAGCACTGGAGCTGTTTCCTTATATATTCCTTTTACAGGAAAAATGTCACTCAATTTGTCTGAGTCTGTACAGAGTACTGCCAAACACTTGAGGGGAGACTAAAACGTAGACCCTGAAAATTTAAGGATGAACTATTTAGGGAGATATTCTGAAGTTAGAAAGAAATTAAGCAGTACTTACTGAAAAATAAAGAATTAGCTTGTCAATAATGATGAAAAGAGGGGAGTCGCAGGAATGGCTACTGCCTGGCTACTACTAATGCTGGTCTCAGCACAGCTTCACTCTGTTGGGATACAATACTCTTTTGCTTCTTCTCTCACCAGAAGCAAAATGTTAGCACCAATCCCAAGAAAAGACGCAGGCCACGGCCTGTTTGATGACCCACAGTCTTGTCCCAGATGATGCAAGGGTCTGCAGGCTTGTAGCCTTTCTCTGGTAGATGCCTCGAATAGCAACCAGACCAATCAGGTATGTTAAGGACAGACACTCACTATCCAACCAAAAAGAGTCAGGAGTCAATGCACTCTGCTCCTACTCTCACCAGGATCAGAATATAAGCACATATTCCAAGCTGTCACCTATAAAGCAGTTATTAAGCTTTCTAGTGATCAGCAGTCTTCAGGAAATAATGTAACTGCACTCCTTCTCGCACCAGGAAAAAACAGAAGCACTAATCCCAAGATGACTATTTATTTATTATTACCTATTTTATAGAGTGGAGTGTATGGCAGCTGAATCTGTTTGTTTTTTGTGGGTACAAGACTTTTTGCTGTTGGTAATACTGGACTTACAAAAGGTATGTTATTGTTGTTGCCAATTAGGGTGCATATTACTGAATGCAAAGGAAGTTTAATGTTATAATTCTCTTTATTTTACCTTACTTAAAGTATCATTTTAGGGAATGTTTGCATATGGCTATAGAAGAGCCTGCAGAAAAATAATCGGCTTCAGAAAGCAAGCATTCAAGATATGCATACTACACTGCTTTGACAAAATGTATCTTGCTTGATACAGCTGGTGTCCACTGTATTATTATGAGACCACAGATGTTGCTTAACATGGAAAGCTGTGTTAATTGCTGCAGAAATATTTACCAGTGGGAACTCTAAGTTCTCGAGAGAGTTATATTTGTTGAACTTCAACTATACTACCATCTGTCCTCTTCAAAAAAAAAAAAACGTAATTAACATTCACCTAAATCAGGGAGATATTAGACTGCATGCATCCATGGTGCAGGTAGACTAGCTATTGCAGGAATCTGCACCAACATGAGCCCTGGCTTTTGTATTAGCAATTAAGAAAACTTTCAAATCTAAAACAAGGGGTAAATACATAGGAGCTCAATCCCACAGCAGCAAAGCCAAATTAATCCAAATGGAAGTTAAAGATATAAAAAGAAATGGCTACAAAAATCATGCACCAGTGTCAGCCCCAAGTCTGTATAAAATTATAACTATGTAAAAAGTATCCCCCATAACTACAGCACCCATGAAGTGTATTGTCAGCAGAAATGTAGCAGTATTTCTGTTTATTTACCTAGTACACTGCAGCAGGTACCCCAGATCTAGTATAATCATATTTTTAAAGAAGAATCAACAGGGAACGGTGTCCTGCATAAGAAACTGTCTGCTATAAAATGTTCAGTTTACATGTTTTGCACTGTATTTATTCATGATATGAAAGGTAAAGGGGTTTGGTGGTGGGTATTTATTTATTATTTATCATTGGATAATGGGTATTGGGTATGTTTATGTAATGTGAACTACCTGTTGCATGTCATACATAATCCCCAGGATTTAAGAAGCTCGGCGCAAGGCAGTTTTAGCCTTGCACCGAGCGTCCTCACTACAGATGGAGCAGCAACGCCATATGAATATGTATGAGGGCACTCCGCCACACCCTTGACATTCACAGGAAACTTGTGAGAGTGCAGGGGGCGTGTACAAGTGCTCTACAGAGGCATAAACATGCCCCGACACTTGCAAAACCTACTGTGCCTACTAGTAGAGCCCGCCCCTAATAGTAAGTCAGCAATTCAGTGTCCGTGGATACCGAAATGTATGCTGAGCATACAAGAGTGTCCACGAACAGTGAAATAAAATCGAAGTAGTAAACACACAAGCACATAGTAGAATGTTGAGCTCTGTCCCTAGAACTTTCACAATTAGATTCCCTGTCCCTGTGTCCCTATTATACATTTGAATTGCTGCAATATTGAAGGTGTAAGCAAAATGCAGCATGTCTGTGCATCGTTGCCCTCCGCCGAGCGTAACTTACACATCATATTCATTCAAATAGAGGAAAAACATGTGGAATCAATGTAAGTGTCAATAGTGTAGTGTTTAGAGCATCAGCCTAACAAACAGGCATTCACGGTTCGAGCCCAGCAATAGCACATATCTTTTTCCATGTGGAATGAATGTCATTTTGCAGTAAAACCAACATAAGAGTATTGCATGAGATATTTAACTTAAATATCATTCAAGCAAAGTGGCACTGTCATAATGAATAAGGCACTAGTAAGCAGGTGTAAGCACAAATAAGCAGCAGTAAACACATATAAGTACTAGTAAGCAAGTCTGAGTGCATTTGTGCGGGTCTAAGCAGTGCCCAGCATAGGAAATGTATATAAGTATATACAGATATATATATATATATATATATATATATATATATATATATATATACACACACACATATATATATATATATATATATATATATATATATATATATATATATATATATATATATATATATGAAGAAAGAACAACGTAACAGTAAAGCATGCAAAAGGAATGAGAAGAGAATCAACACCAACCCCAGTATTACATAGCGCTGTCAGTGTATGTCATATCCAGCTGGGCAGGAGTGAGCAAAGCACTGCTACTCACACCACAGGCAGGGTATTACCAGTGGGAGTAACATTGTTGATCTGCTAAGTCTACTTTACACACAGAGGGTAGTCCCTGGTGGGACTACCCAAATATTGATAGGATGATTGGCCATCCGACCATTACACAAGCAAGGGCAGGTATGTTCAAGGACTAAATGGTGGGAGAGCCTGAGAATACATGGGTTGGAACAACATACGTGTAGGGCCCCTAACACTCGGGAGAGGGCAATGTGTGGAGGTGTGTCATGGCTGCGATAACAAGTGGAGAATGGATGGTATGCCTGCATTTTGAACATGAGTGGGGTGGATGAACTATGGGTATGAAATTATGGAGCCAGGCGTGCCAGGGTTGGATGGGCTGGTTTTAATTGGACCACCCCATGGAGTTCAGCAAGTTCGTTATAAGTATATATGCATACACACATGCAGACATCAATATGTAGAAGTACATTCTCTGTAACACATTCATTCCATTTGCAGACATAAATAACATGAATGTGCCCTTACAAACCTTGATAGTCGATAGAATAACAGGTTGTGCAGAAGAGGGGTGGGATGAAACTGCTAAAACGCAGAAGTCTATACAATGACCGAAGTCAGTGCTGTGCTGAAAATAATCAAATGTGAGGACTTTCCCACACATGGAATCATTCCTGTGATCTGGCTGCTATGGCAACGCCAATTACTAAACCGGTCTATTTGTAAAAGAAATACACCGAACATGTACACAATTAGGCTCTCATGTGTAACATGTCCGTTACCACATAGTCATACTTATTAATTTATTGTAGTGTCATGTTAAAGGGAGTAAGGATGTAATGAAGTATAGAGTCTAATCTTGACATATAAACATGCGTGTCCCATGTGGGACAAACCAAAAATTGTGACTAGTATTCTTTTGGTCGCTCATGTCACCATTGTTTGTGGACTAAACGTTTGGGAGTTCTGAGGATACGTGGAGTGAGTCAACCGATGGGATGGGTTTATAGGAGTAGGGAGTGGTCAATGTGTAGTGGTATGGATACACCACGATTCCGACTGGAGAATGGATGACTGCAGTGTTAGGGAGGTATTGGGGTGTGTGTTTGGGGAACCAGGAGCCATGGGTATATGGGTATATATGCAAATGAAGCAGCACAGCAATAGTGTATTGGTTAGAACAACTGCCTAATGAACAGACATTCCCGTACCGAATCCCACTGTATCACATACCATTTACCATCGGTAATCTGTACATGAACATATTGTGACATCTGTCTGCTGTATAACCTGCAAAATATCAATTAAAAGTTAACTGGAGTGAAGTGTCAGTGTCATAATGAATACGGCACTAGTAAGCAGGTCAAGCATATATAAACACCAGTAAGCATGTGTAAGTGCATTTGCATGGGGTATGTATTGCTTTACAGACACACACACACACAAACACACACATATATATATATATATATATATATATA
This sequence comes from Protopterus annectens, assembly GCF_019279795.1. Taxonomy (NCBI): domain Eukaryota; kingdom Metazoa; phylum Chordata; order Ceratodontiformes; family Protopteridae; genus Protopterus; species Protopterus annectens. Next base: position 762,965,279 of record NC_056731.1, on the reverse strand, counting down.
TATATATATATATATATATATATATATAAATATATATACATATACATATATGTAGATATATATATATATATATATATATATATATATATATATATATATACACACATATATATATAGATATATATATATATACATATATATATATATATATATATATATATATATATATATATATATATATATATATATGTGTGTGTGTGTGTGTGTGTGTGTGTGTGTGTGTGTGCGTAGATATACACAGATATACAGCTATGATAGGAAACAGCATACAAGAATGACATATGTTCATAGGCTATGCCAATGGAAGTGAGGAGCCCAAGCAAGAAACATGAAACACGTAGCATCACCTTCCACCCCCCCCCCCCAGCCAGACATGGGAAACATACACACAAACAATGTAAAGAGTCCACTGCTTCTCAGACCACAGGTAGAATACAACTGGGGGGGTACACAGTGCACCCGTGAATTCTAATCTTGGAACACAGACGGGAGCGTTCCTTGCAGGACACCCCAAAATTGGCAAGAAGAAAAGAAGGTGATAGACTGAACATTCTTGCTGGGGTGTATACATACTCAGAATACAAGGGTGGGAAACCCTGATGACCAATGGGCTAAGACAATTATATGAAATGGGACCCGTGAAGTGGAGAGTGGGCAGCGTGTAGTGCTGTGTCCAGAACAGACCAGGACGCAGAGTAAGGATGGGTACTGTTGAGTAGGTGCGGGTGGGAGAACTCTGGGTAGCTACTTATGAGTCTAAGTGTGCAGGTGTTGGCTGATGTGGGCCTATATGGACAGCCCTAGGGATGTAAGCGAATGTGTTCATTGGGCAGAGGCGTCACCCAACGAGCAGCCACGCCCACTATGAGTCCCACTGCAGCAAAGTATAATCTATATGGCAAGGAACGGAATAACCAGATGTAGACGTATATATGTAGAGGTATGTGTGTGTATATCTACCCATAGCAACATAGAGATAAGCCTCTCCCTCTCCGTAGTACAAATGTATACATACAGAGACAGAATACAGATACATACCCACATATAAATATTTACATATGCAGAAACCCATAGACCCATATGTTGTGAGATATATCTATATGTATATATATATATATACATATATATATATATATATATATATATATATATATATATATATATATATACAGCAAAATATAAATCTACATGTATGCATACATATACAGATATATCTGTATATAGTAATGTAAATAGATATATATATATGTGACTGTAAATATACACATGTATATAGCTAGAATATGATATAGCAGTTACGAGTAACATATGTTCACAGGCCATGCATATGGGGGTGAGGGGTCCAATAAACAAACGTGTAACATGTAACATCAACCCCTCCCACTCCCCCAGCTAGGCCGGTGAGAGATACAGACACACAATAAAGGTAAAACACACCACTGCTTCCCAGACCACCAGCAGGATACTACCAGTGGGAGAGACCTGCCAGGTCTAATCTTGAAACATAGACATTGATGTCCCTTGTGGGACACCAAAAATTAATGATCGGAGGAAGTTCCGGTAATGAATTATCAAACCAGGCTGTAGATGTACATGGACCAGTAGGTTGTGCAAGCCTGATAACCCATAGGTCGACACAACATACGATGTGTCCCAACATGGGGAGAGTGGGCAGTGTGTAGTGGTGTGTTTATACCACACCTGCACCTACAGTAAGGATGAGTGCTGTAGAGGAGTGGCAGGTGGGGGTCTATGGGTATGCAATTATGGGCCTAGGCATGCAGGTGTTGGCTTGCGCAGTCAGATTAGGACTGCCCCAGGGATGTAAGTAATATTCTGAAATGGGCATAGCTGATGCCCATACCTCTCAACCCCTAAGAGCACATCCACTGGACAAGACATAAACCATTGGGGGAACAAATAGGGACTATACCTCTGAAATGTCCCAGATTTCCAGAGACGTCCCTGATTTTGACTCAGTTTCTAACTCTGTCCCACTTAATCCCTCCTAAAACTAGTGACATTTGGAGGAAATGTGGTGAATTACACATAATGAATAATGACAATTAAGAGTTATAAACATCATTTACCTCAGAAAATGTGTATAAATTCATATGCTCTGAGTCTGTCAATGTGTCAGGTTAATAGCACCAATAATTTAAATGTGTCCCTGATGTTGTTATGCCGTGTCCCTGATTCAGTTTGTATTTTTCCCCAATCATATGAGAGGTCTGATAGGGATAGAAAGCACATATTCCATTGACAACCTTAGAAAGATGATAGAATATTAGGTATGCATTAGCATGAGTCAGCTGAAGGATGTGGGTTCCAAAACCCAATTACTTGTTTGTATTGAAGGGTGTCAGTTCCCATGTATTAGTCAGATGGGTGCAGATTGTAAGAGGAACACACCAATAATATGAATCAAACTCTGAACAGGCCATGGATTACGTACAGTCGAACGGCATGCTGTCGCCTAATGAGCAGCCATTTCCGATACTGTAGGCATGTAATCTGATGTAATAGGCATCACAAGGTAATATTGTAGTCTTCACTCCCACACAGGGGTGTGAGTGTCAGATGCAAACACCAAATGCAGTGCATTTGCAAGTGCGGAAGCAAGTGGGTGTAAGCCTGTTTGGCAGCCAGTATGCGAGTATTACACTGGTAAAACACTGTAGAGGCTAACTGAGTGTAAGAAACTGTAACCAGAGGTTAGCATTGCTTAGCACCACTCAAACCCATGCACACCCCTTAACAACTGCTTTAATGTGCCTTAATCAAATTGTAGCCAATGGCCTTCTTCTGCCCAGCAACAAAATAAACGGCCTCTGCAAGGCTCGAAACCAGGACCCTGCACACACAGCTATTGTGATTTACCACTAAGCCATGGCAGATATACAGACATTGGACCTTATCACAAACATATCATCCAGCGCAGTCATTCAACAGTATATGAAATGTATTCCATCATGTAGATGTATGTGTAAGTGTTTATGTCCATCATATAGATACATACATATATATATATATATATATATATATATATATATATATATATATATATATATATATATCAGGAACATCCCATGTGACAACAAAGCATCACAAAGGAATGAAAAGGGAAACACCAACAACGCCTGTATTATGTAGTGGTGTTGTCCTATGTAATATCAAGACTCCCTCAGACAGACATGTGTCATTCATACATGCAAACATTTGTACATTGGCCATATACATCACTCTGTGCATATTATTCACATTAACACAACATTTCCTGTCCAATCATTATGTGAGAACAGTACTCTTGCAGGGTGCTGTGTGCAACATCATCATCATGATAAAGGTAAATGGGGTAACCACTGAGGGGACCGGTAGTGTTGTGTGTACAATGGGGTCATCCACATCACGTGTACCTGGAACATTTAGGAGTCATGTGCATACAAGGATCATGTGCCTGAGAGACAGGGGTGAGGACAACTGGAATATGTTGTGATGCATATTAAAAGGGTTACATGTGTCCAGTGGACACATGTGTGAAATGGACAGCTATGTATGGGGCAAATGTTGTTCTAGGAACCGATTGGCTTTTTGTTTCCATAGGGTGAGAGTGGGATGTGGAGGAAGTAGAGTAGGTATGCTCGTGGAGGATAGGTCGGGTAGGATGACAGACAAGACAGCATACAGGGTCGGTATATGACACATGTGGGGGGATACACCTCGGACGGGGAGGGGTGTTCGGCATTCACAAGCCCATGCACCCCCAGATGGAAACAGTAGGATGGAGGTCCCAAGCCATGGACAGCCACCACTGCACCAAAACAGCTGCAAAGGTAGCAGTGCTGGGGGCAGCCTCACCCTGTAAATGCGACACACTGCCCTTGAGTTGGCATATCTGGCCTCGAAACCCCTTATTGAGCACCCTATGCACCACATCTGGGACTGTACAACAGCGGACATGTTCCTGTTTGGACCTGCTCCCAGGGGGGACAAGCCCCATCCTCAGTGTCAGTACCACCAAAAGGTGGTGCAGAGCCAACAGAGGTGGAGGTCCAAGGCAGGGCCACAGATGTGCTGGTGCCCAGTGCCATGGCCAGCTGAAGTGGGACAGGAGGTTCTACCGGGACCTCCAAACCCATACAGCCTATGGTGTTGCAGTTTAAACAAAGATATGACTTAGTAATAGTCAACAGCATTCAGGATTACTTACAACAGCATTCATAGATTTGACCATCAACCCAACACAACAGATGGTATACATTTGTAGAGGGAGCACAACACATGCATATATACTGCATGATATCTGTACAAAGTGTAGAAGACTTGTGATTGCAGCTATGAACAGTGGCCCATTATTGGCATGTCACTGAGAACCCCAGACAGTGTCTGTCATCCCACTGTTTCATGTGACATATGTCCTGTCAGGGATGCGATGGCAGTAACTCATCACTATCACCATGTACTGGCTGCAATCCTCACACTATGCTCCTGCTGTTCACAGATGTGTGTTCAGTGAGTAACACAAGAAACAAATGGTTCCACACACTGACCAGTCCACAGATGGCCCTACAGATGTGGGTCCCTCACAAATAGAGCACTGTCTTGTCAGTTTGAAAACATGCAGAATAGCCATTACCACACACAACTTGTTAAACAGGCAGTAGTCTCAATGAAGCATAGCTACACTTACATGCTGTAGTCATGTCTGGCACATCAGCCTCCTGCCTTTAGGCTTTTTCCCACTGTGTATGTTGTTTGAGGAACATCCAGATATCATCTGTGATGCCGTTTACCAAACACCAGATCCAGGTACCGCTCACAGAGACTGTCATGGGTAAACACCAACATGATGTTTCTAGATATTGTACTGTGTTTTTCATGTGAATGGCTATGGGAACATCATCACAGCTATTCCACATGCAATCAGCTAGAGGAGGACTGCAATATGTGCAGAGGCCATCACCTGATCATGACCATCACTTACAATACACAAGCTGCTGCTGAGCAGGTGTACACCTCCACATTCACCAGAGAGTGTGTGGGAGGGACAGACAGAGGCAAAGTACATCAGAGAAGGGCTTGGAGACTAAAACCTAAGCATCGTCTGTCACACACCTACCAGTACAGGGGTTCAAACCCCTGACTGACTAATCATTACTATTACAAGTGCATGAAGTTACTCCATGTGCCACAAAGCTGACATGTTGGTGTGCTGTAAGAACATATATGTGTGTTGGTGCGCGACATCTGCAACAGAGATATAGTAGACATACATTAGGTGTAGCACACATGGCTGTCCACATGAACGGATGTCATTGTCATCACAACCACACCCTCTAATGGACTCACATTGACAATCTTTGCCAGGCCCACAAATACACTCCCAAACTACTCAGTTTGCCACACTGCAGTAATGCACAGGTACTACATGCACCACAGGGGATATCCAGAAGTTCTGCAGGCTAGGGTATGTGAACCTGTTTGACATCTGTCGGTATGCCAATGGGAGTTATACTGGGAGTGACTGTGGTTGGGAGCATCATACCTCACACGCAGACACAAGGTGCCAGTACTGACATGCATGTGTGCATTGCTTCATGGGTGTATTGTGGTTGGCTGTGCAAGATGGCTGTACAAGGCTGGGTGAGGGGTAATCCTTGGCATCACGCCACCCGACAGTGGTGTGCAGTGTGGTACAGGGGTATAGTTTCTGCAATGTCCCACACAGATGGGTATTGTATGTATTGTCCTGACATCCTGGTTATCATTCTGTATGGCCATAG